>NW_016909472.1:1584082-1608652 GCF_001483705.2 Eufriesea mexicana | reverse complement strand
CCTAGCATTTCAATATCGGAAATGTCACTGCGTTACTCACGTTGTCGAAAGATAAACGCGATAAAAGTCAGCAACCGAGCCTTCGAATCTTCGCAGGGTTTAACAAAAAACTAGTCGATATATAAATTTCGATATAGAAAATTCGAAGGAATTATAGGATCTTCCTTTAGACTTCAACTTGGCGTAGAGCGAATGGTAATTGCCTGGGTTATTCGAAGCAATCGAGGGTCATGAACGAGCGAACGAGGTGTTTACAGTGAAAACACGGTCGGCTAGCAAAGGGTAATTTGCACGGCAAATATTACTCGATATCCTCGAAGCAAGAAATACGAGGAAATTTAAAAAATAACTCGTGAGAGAATTCACGGCGAGAGCTCACGTAGGAAATTAATCTCGGACGTAACAGCTCCGGCATACCGTTGGAATCGATTTCGCTTCTACCCCCGTCGTTTCACGCCGTTCATCCCTTTCCCGGCCATGGCCGGTTTGCCAGCGTTCGTCGACGACGCGTTCCCGTGACGCTTGCACCGCGCAAGGCGCGCCGACATTCCGCTCGGCGGAGCGCGCGAGGAATACCGGATGGCAGAATGGAAACGCTCGGTCCCCGGAGAAGGCACGGGGACCCGTGAAACGATATCGAATTCAAGGTAGAACGCGAAACGGATCGGGTTGCCGATAAACACGCGCCTTCTGTTGGCCACGTCTCGATGATATCTCGGCCGCGGTGGAATTTACGCGGTCACGGGAAATAAATCGACCGTCCCGGAAAGAAACTGCCTACCTGGACCCCGTGCCAGCTGATGAATTACGATTCCCTCCTTTTTCTCTCATTTTTTTTCCACGGTGAAAGCGGCCCGACGGTTTAATGGAAAATAAATAACGCCCGGCCACCGGGAAAGGTCTGGGTGAAAAATATAGTTTGATGCTTTTTTATGCGTTTGTTTCGATTTGCTCCGGAGAGGGACGAGAGTTACGATGCTGCGGGACGCGTCCCGGGCAGGCGATTACGTACTTCGTTCTTGCGGGATCAGTGACTGCAACGGGCTGTTTTCGACCGTTAATCGACGACAGAATTTATTTTACCCGCAGTTACGATGTCCTCGAATTACCATCGCGCGCTGGAAGACGCTTTAACGAGCGTTGCACAAGTCTGCGACAACTCCCGTGACTTTTAACTCCTCGTCCCGCCAATTCTCAACTTTGATTCCTCACCCGTGACTTAGGCACACGTGTTTATAACCGTATGTCCATACACACCCACATTCTTTCTTTCCCCGTTCTTTCATCGCTTTCACTTCGTACGCCTATTTGCGGGAGGTATTTTACGAGCGAGTTTGCTTGGTCCACTCTTCTTTCGCACCTCCGTCTTCTTAGACCGGCGGGGTATCCTACATTCGCGATTTTATGCATTTACCGATCGTAAGCACGTGCTTTGCTCGGTTTAAATGGACACCGCGTGGCGCGAGATCTCGCATTTTTGCGCGAGCAAGCGGTTTTTCGTTGCCGATACGGCACGAGTATAGAAATCAGGGACGTTTGCTCGGAGATGTTAGGTTCTTGCGAACCTAGGCGATCGTAGGTTGAAACGGTGTCCTGGAAGTTGGACAGCGAAACGTTACGCGATCTAATGAATATTCAAAAGCAATTTCTACGATCGTAAATCGAAGGGAAATTTGTTTTGCGAAGCGACTAGATGTGCCATATATAAAACGATCGATTACGAAGACTGCTCGTAGAGATTGTGGCAGTAAAACGATAAAATTTGTTTTCCTTGGTCCGCGTGGAATGTACGTCTCTGGGTAGAACAACGAAACGATCGCGAGAGTATAGAACATTTCCAGTAACTCCTTTTTATCATTTAATCACAGAACAATTCCTCTTGTCTTTTGAAAAATTACTCTCTCGCTGTCGCTTCGTTGCGCTCTTGGAGCGAGTGCACGGAAAAGGTTTGAAACTGCTTTGCTTTCAAAGTGTGTCGAGAAAAGTACAAGTATCAATGTTTTTGCTTAATTAAATTCAAAATCACCAGAGGGAGTTAATTTTCCTAGGTGCTAGGTGTTTCCGAGTATGCCTGTGAAAAGACGTAAACATTGTATTTTGCGGGAAAAATTAATATCCGGAGGTAAACGCGAATTAATTAGTCGGTGACGGAGTAATTAACACCTTTGTTATCCGTTAGTAATAGCGTGGTCGTTGTCTGAGCTCTTGCATGGCAGGTTGTTATCGAAGCAACGAATGCACGAACACCTATTCCACTGCAGAGTTTGGTTGTTACGCACCGCTGCAAGTATAATAATCCGAAACACACCACGAGCAGTAAAGCAATATCCGGAAAACAATGAGAGAGCATGGTAAAACGGAATCATCTCTGGCTTCTCAAATACCAATTATGCCATTCCGAATATCAAACTTCCCCTCAACTTGCGGACAAGTTTCTGATTGGCTGCATGCAATTTGCCAGACATCTTCAACCAAATATCTCGCCCCGTTGAAAGATCGAATTTAAAGATAATCGAAGATTGTTTCCACACCGTTCGCGTTCGTTATTATCCCATTAATAGTCGCCTGAAATTCTGAAAATATCCCGCGCAAACATTTTCCACTTCCAGTCCGCGTAATCGTTGTCGTTATCCTCGAAATTTAAGGTAATTTAGGTAATTTAGCTGCATGAACCACGAGGGACGTTCATTTTTCATTCCCGATATTTTACAACGAGACAACGTTGTTTTTCTTTCGTTCGTTTCATGCCTCGGGGCGATCGTCCTTTTATTCTTCAAAGGAAGTTTAATTATCCTGTCTCACGCGAAAGGTCACCACGAATTGACACGCGGAGTCGCCCGTTTCGAAGGAAAGGCGACAGAGAAAGTTCGAAAACCGGTTGACTCCGTTCTCCTCGAAAAGATTCCGTTACGCCAAAGAATAAAGGGGAGTCGTTCGAACTATACCCGATAATTTCAAGCTCCTCCAATGATCTCCGCGCTTTCGCGTAATCGCGTCTCGATCAGATTCCCGCTTCGGTATCGCGAAGATAAAGCGACACCGAAACGATGCACATGGAACTTTTCGCAAACGCCGAATACCAACAATAGTAAAAGGGTCGATAAATCTTCGTTAAAATTCATGACGTCGAAAGAACGAGACCTGCCCGAGGAAAATTAAAGCGCGAATGTTTCAAAAATTCGCTTAAAAGCCTCAATGAAAATAGTGCGAAGGAATAACAGACAGAGGATAAAGGAGAGAAGAAGATACTTGCCGGGAGTACGAAAAATCGCTTAACCCAAATTTGTAGAACGGAAATGCATTTACATCTTTTCACAGCTCGACGCGACCGCGATATTCCGCGAGCTACAAAGAGCAACTTCCTTAAATATTCTCTTCCGTCTCATCTCTCCGACAAACTTGCGCGCCATCCCAAATGGAGCGAGACAGCTTTCCGATAGAGACATTTTTGGGCGAAGGCCGCAGCTCGACCCACTTAGTCGAAACTTTCAACTCCGTTTTTCGAGTTTCTCGAATAATCTTCCGCTTGTCGAAAGAATCTTCCAGCCGACTTAAACAGCCCTGCGCCCTCCTCCGGAGATCCTCGCGGTCCTCCGCGGAGGAACGCTTCCGGCGTGGCTGTCGGATTAAATTTTCCTCTTCTAGGCGTGTTCCGCGTGCACCTCCTGCGTGCCCCACGGTTCAAACAAACAGCCGAATAAATAGCTCGGTGAACTCGGCTTTTACCGATTAACCTGACCAAAACGCTCCCGATCTTCGTCATCTCGTGCTCGACCTTTTGGTTCTCGCCTTTCATGCAGATCGGACGAAATCGTTGCAACAATACGCCTGCAACATCGTTGCGCGATCGTCTTCGACGGAATCGAAAGAGGACTCGTGATTATGATTTATGAGCTTTCGAGGGGTCTCGTTAACAGTGTCGCAACGGTTGTTAATTTCAACTGCGTTTTACAGCCTGTCGAATATTTTACGATACCGGAGAATCGTACAAGCGCATTGTCGAATACGATTTCAAAGTCTTTCGGGGACAGTTGGCGGGTACGAAGGTGCATTGAAAACGAGGCGTTCGGTGAAAGTTAAAGAAACAGAAAGGAAAATCGAGTTGCGGTCGGGTTAATGTAATCTCGTTGGAATTTGCGATTAACGCTACGCAGACCGGTGATATTTGATTTTTTAATCTTGGTCCGCCGAGTTTTATTTTCTTCTCTCATTTTCGTACAGACTCGTCTTTGTTAATCGCTTTGCGTAAATTAGCGAACATTTTTAATCTGGTAATTCGCGAGCACCGTCGTTCTTTTGGTCAGAGTGAATTATCGAGTTGGATTTTTCCTTCCTTTTTCTCCAGCAGCAGAGTTCTTGGTGTATTAATATAATATGTTAATTAAAATTATACGTCTACTGTTACGGTGGTAGAAGGTTACTGCTTCTCGACCAAATATTATATATTTTTATTAATATTTTATTAATGCTTTTCCCTTGCTTCTTAATGCATCGTAATTTTTCCATTTACTGTTTAATAATACATTTTGCTATACTTACGTTTTCCCGAATTGAAATAAAGAGGATAAAAATGATGTGCCTTTAAACTCTGTTAATTCTGAGTTTAAAAGTGCTCGTGGATAATAAATAAGCCAGTTAATAGGTTAAGAGTCGTCGAAGGCAATTAACCCGACACCATTTTGCTATCTAACGATTTATGGGTAGAGACTTACGTGCGCCCGGGGAGATTACTTGCTACAATGAGCAATTCAGACGTCTAAGGATGGCTAACGACTCCGAAATCACGTTGCTATCGGGGACCAGAGGATTGATCGTTCGCAAGATGCGTGAGAAAGTTTAGAGATGGGAAGGAACTCGCCGGTCGATCAGTTTAAGAATAGGAACATTGTTCCTCGATGATGAGACGATCGAACGACGAAGACAAAGACGTCTTCCGGTAAGAGGACCGCGAGAAACGAGGCTGCTATTTATTCTCCAAAATACTCCTCATAATTCGACGAGTGATTCCGCCATGTTTTACCGCGAAAGACAAATTCTCTCTAATTTCCTCTCTAATTTATGTATCGGTATCGCACACCCAATGCACGACATTCAACCGTTGTCAACGGAAAAACTGCAAGTCGAAAAATAGCGGCTCGTGGAATATAAAATAAATAAAGCGGTTTAAAATGTACGCGGCAAAAAGGAAATAGCAAACTGACGAAAATCTTTCGGGATACAAAAATATCGACAACAGCGATGAAAATAAAATCACTTTTTTCCCGCGATGTACGCCATATCCGTTTTATAAACAATTAAACACGGAAGAAACACGCGACGCGGAGTTTCCAAATATTTCCATTATATTTGCAGAAATTATTTTCCCGCGTGTCAATTTGAGAACCAGTTCCCGGAATAGCTGATCCGACGATTGTAAACAGATTTCGATGTTCGCGTTCCGCGATTGGGCGAGAACGCAAACACACGCGAGCTTACATTCCTCCTGTTTCAATTCCGTAACTCAATTCCGACTCTTTTAACGCCGGATGGAAACCTGCCTTTTCCATTCCCATGGAGCCGATCTTACGGCTTTCTCTCCCTGGCTGCCTCAATTCGCCAGGATTGTTTCGTCTCTAGACGTCCTCGATCGTGCGCCTGCAACCAGAGCATTACACCGAGCCTCTATCGATGTTCCTTCTCGCGATAAACATACACGTACGATGTGCTCGAGGAGTTGCATTTCGTTCGTGAAATACGTCCAACGAGGTCGAAAGATTCGTCCCGACACCTTCATCCTAAGCTTCGCACGCGTGAATCCATGTTGGCAACTTGGTCGGGACTCGTCGGGTCACGGGGACGTTAGATTCGTCGTCCAGGAACTTGCCCATCTGGTTATTACAAAATCGCCAAGTTGTCCTAGTTAACTCGAAGTTAAGAAATTTAATGGGCACTGCTAAGTGGTCTTCTGGAAAAGTAGCAAGTCGCGCCAGTTCATGATCTTTGGCTCTGATTGGAATTTAATCACGGCCGGAGTCGCCATTTTTCTACCCTCCAGCGAATCCACTGAACTTAATTAAAAGTCGCGATACGTTTATTAAGCTACGACGAATGGTATTTCGGATAATTTTGGAAGAATATCGCGGACCAGGTGGGGGTAAAGAAATATTTCGAGTTTCGCGACGCGAGTGGTTAATTAGTCGTAATGGTATTTACCGTGGAAATTACGCGGCGTTAATACGCGATTGACGGGATGGAGATTTTTAACGCGACCAATTATCCCGCGCACGTACGGCGACGCGAGAGGCCGCGTTCCGTTGTAATCAACGGTGAATTAGGTTAATTATTGCTCATAAAATTATAGGCTGGCTGATTGGACGCGTTCCAAAATAGCTGGCAGGCAAGTTGAATCCGCGGACGATCGGCGATCGCTTCGATGCCGAGGCACGCCAACTTTTGTAACGCGTTCATTAATTACGACAATTATTCGGAGATTCGAGCGTATTAACACGTTAATGATCGTGTTACACACGAAGATACCGACGTTTAACAACAAACAGGTGCTCGATAATCGAGCAACCGCTCTAATTAACGTGCAGCGTCGCCTGGGCGTGATTCGCGTTTGAATAAATTACTGCAATAATTTATTTACTTGTAAGCACCAATGTTTCATCCGGCAACTCGTCCCAGGGAATGAGTTCGTTCGTCGTTAACCGATTAGTTACTCCATGGTGTCACGATCTATTGAAATATTACCGAGTCCCTAGGACCCAAGAATATTTTCCGCAATTAAATTCCGCGTGCAAAATTTATATAAAAAATATGATTTTTATGCTTGTATTTCGTTTTTCGCTGAATTTTATTTACGAATACGTTTACAAGAGCATAACGCATAAAGCGAAATTACGTTTACGCGAAGCAGAAATTAGCGTCGATGACGTTCAATTAAAAGCAGTACCTGCGAAACTTCGCGCAACTTAATTTTCATTTAATTTCGCACGAGTCGTGTGCATTTATATTATTTTAACGATTTGCTAACGTTTCACGCGTCAATACCAGGAGCGAGATAATCTCCTTGGGTGCCCGGTTGTCGGCCGATTTTTACGGTTTATGCAGCACTAGTCGCTCATCGGCGAAAAAAGGGGAAAAAATAGGAATTCCATCGCGATCGATGGCTTGACGCATCGTTCTTTGTCCAGCATTTTACAGTTCACCGACCACAGTGGTCCGCCATTGTCACTGCAATCGTTCGTAATACGCGCTCGGTATTTGCAATGCTCATTTAACTTCGAAAAAATATCCGAACGCGTTCAATTTGCCAAGTTATTTTGCTCGCTCGACAGTTCCGTTTTGGGCAGTTCTTCGTGGATACATCGCGAGTTATAACTTCGCTAGGTACCCGCGTGTTACGCGTATTTGACCAGAAAATGGCCAACTAACGAACCGTTTCTAAGGTTATGAATGCAATTGCTGATTTCGAAATTGCGAGAAATTACATTTCTTCGAGTGGAACGGACGAACTGACTCGAAAGTCGCTGCTAATGTACGGCAAGATATATTTCATAGCCTTTCGATGAATATTAATATTACCGACTGAACATGGCGGAGTGATAAATACATTCGACGTTGATTATTCCTGACAGGATAATTTCACTGATGAATAATAATTCACGTATTTATATGCTAAGTGTGATCTTCTTATTTACGAGCTAACGGATAACGAATTCGTCAAAATCGATGATCTATGCATCGATAGAAAATTCACTGACGTGAAATAATAGTCGACAAATTAGATAAAAACACCGAGAGAAGAAGTAAAAATTAATTTTAACCGAGTTTGACAGAATTTGACGAAACTCTTGCATTAAAAGTTATCGAAAATAAAAATTCGCGATAAAAATTTGCTCGCGAATCAACGTCGTGTTTGAAACATTTTCTTCTCCATGATTCTAGAAATATTCAAAATGGATATTCAAATTTGTCCACTCGTGTGAGCAATTTGTCAAAAATTCCATAGTATTTGCATAAGAATTTTAAACATACCTACATCTGTCAAAACTTTGGCGATAAAAATTCGCGAATAGCCAGGAACACGTATACGTGCGAGTTAAATTTTCAATCCCGATATTCGGTGACCATTTCATCAGCGAGCGGAAGGGTATCTTCGATCGGTGATCGATGTGATCGATAGGGCGCGTTTTGTTCTCGGGGATCTCGCGTTCGCGATTCGCGGGACACGTCGGGGTCGCTTTTAAGTTCCGTAATGGCCGCGGATTTGTAAATTCACGCGACGGATTTCGACCGGGTGCATTGTGAATTCCGTATTGTGCGAAACAACGCGACCGGCCGGCTACGAAATCCCGCGATTTGTCAATGGTGCTCCGTTAATTACGCCGCGGAATTTTTATTATACCAAACGCGCATCGATTCGCGAGCAGATCGCGGTTCGTTTCCAAGCACCGCGATATTATTATCGACCCCCATACCCCCGATGGACTCTGCAACGCGTTCAAAGCAGTGGACCAACTTTCGATTAAGTTTCTGCTTTCGATCGAAATTGAAGATGGCGCTGCGTGATAGGTGAAGATTGTTTAAACTGCGTGATGGAATGCAATTTGAAGAAAAAAAAATGTAGAAAATTGTTCTACGATACCAGGTATATTATACCTGAAGACTATGAAAATTCTCGATGAGCAGGTCGCTTATTTTTATTAATGGGGGAACACGATTATTTTCTGTACATCATCGGAAATAATTGGAAACGGGATAATTTGATGATCGTATTCTTTAGATCGTATTCAGGAATGCTTTCTAGCAAGTATTTTAACCTCTCTTTTCCCGATTTAAAATTGCTTTTGCAATATTTCTCTCTGATATAAAAATTAAATAATTAAATTCGATTAAGTATAGGTAACTCCGTATAACGAGGTATCTTTATAATACATTTTTGAACAACTCCTGAAAAGCAGAGATTGTATATGTAAAATATATATACATCTTGTTAAATTATTTTCTAAAATTCCCTTTTCTGGGGCCGTCCCTGCCGCCTCTCGCTAGATCCGCCATTAAAGCGACGTGCGCGAAAGGAATTTGAAAAAATTCGATATCGCGGGTTGATATTGCAATTGCATATCATTATATTTACGTAATGGAGATGCTATCGGCATGTTCGTGTAATAAAAATTTCAGTACACTCGCTCACTTCCCTCGAGCACTTTCCTTTTCCACGAAGTCGATCTTCCTGAATCTTCGCGCAATCATCCTTGCCTCCTCTCACTTTTCCTCGCTTTCCCGTTGCGTCGCCTCGCGACGGTATTTTTCCTTCGCGTAACACACTGCCAGTATCTCCGCCGATCGAAGTCTCGGCTCTATTATGCGTCGACAGGAAAGATGGCAAAAGCGGAGAGGGTCGCGAGCTCGTTTCACGTCACGTACATCGCTTTATATCGAAGAGGCGAATCGCGTATTGGCCACGCTAGTCGTGGCCACGACTTCTTCACGGATTATCGTACGAGCTATTCCAAGGTCCGTATTAATTTTCTAAGACGCCTTAAAAAAACCCACCCACGTATTTCTTTATTCTTCACGCTTCTTCCACCCACCACGCGTGTCTAGATCTAGTACTCTATACTCGGCATCGTCGGTCAAAATCGTAGAAAAAGAATCAAAATAGCTGGACCTTCTACCAGCGAAAGTCGATACACAGAATTTGCATGAAATTCGGATTTAAATTTAAATTCGTTTATAAAATTGTCTCCGTAGAATCTTTACCTCGATTTCTACCAATTCGTTAAAACGTGTTTAAATTCCTTTGGAGAAATAGTCCACGAGACTCCGGACCCAAGCATCCGGCTAAATGAAATCTCGAGTGCGGCCAAGGATCCAGGGCCACCCCGAAACGATCCGAGGCTGCATCGCGAAACCTAGGCCAAGCCCAGCGTCGAAGCTGACCATTGCATCGCGAAACAATGGCCGATGGCGTTCAATGAAATCTAATAGCTTTGGCCGAGCAACGGACTGCCTAGGAAACCGGTTTAAGAAGCAACCGTTAACGAGCCTCGCCCCCCGACCTGGCCTCAAAAACTGTCTCTCTAATAGCCTTCCTCTCCCTTACCAATCTCGCTACATATTTTCACGGAAACTCCCCCGATCGACGAGTCCCCGGAGGAGCGTTCTCGCGCGAACGAAAAAGGAGGAGGATGGACGGGGAGCGAAAGATGGCCGGTGTCTATTAAGAGATCCGTTGAATATTAATGCCAGGAGACGTATTCGGGGACGCCGTGGATCACGACGCGAGGCGACGATTAACCGAGCGATTATTAAAATATGCAGAACGCCCGGCCTAATTAGCCCCGGCGACGAAACCGAGAAGGGGTTTTTCTCGGTCACTGTCGTCGCTGTGTGCCTTTTCTTCGCGGCAAGAAACGCCGAGGACAAGCTCCAGGCAGGGTTCCTGGCTGGCGACTTTCCCGTCGTCCGATCTTCTTCCATTATCCCGCTCGATTACTCGAACGCGCCCCCTGTCCCTGGTCTCGGACCACCAGCCTAGGAGAATTTCGGGATTTCCATGCAAGTTCTCCCGGCTGGATTAATCGCGACGGCGACCGGATAGAGGATAATTGAAAGGTTAATGAGCGGCCCGATCGTGTACACCGGCGGCGGAATCGAGCGGGACCTTGTTAAAATGCATGGCCCCCTTTCGTTGAGAAATTGTCTTACGGGACGGGTCCGCCCCCTGCCTCGGGAATTTGGAAACGTCCACGGCGAATTCGTTAGGTCGATGGATACTCGTGACCGTGTTTCGGAAATTGGATTTTTCGTTCATAGCCTCGTGACACGCGAAGTTGCTGTTCCTTGGGCCTGACCCGAGACCCCTTTCCTTTCAGACCCCTCCGATATTTCCTTGTATCTCGCGGTTTAACGATGAATTTTTATTTGAAGAATAATCATTTTATTTGATAGATAATTAGTACAATCTTGGATAATTTCAGTTGTCTCTTGGTGGATAAAATGGAGTCGTGTCTTTGTTGTCGTTATTTCATTGTCTTCGACATAGTTGCACAAGAATCGCAGTGTCTGCGTTATTCTCCTGTATCGTTTATCGAATTAAATGCGTTCGAACGATTCGTACTTTCACGTCTTTATGTTTGGATTTGCAGCGTAATACGAAGGCCGCATTCTCCTGTTTTTTATTAGCAAAAACAGACGGTCTTTCGTGCAAATGTTTTCGTAACAGCTTTGATATATGGTCTCGTTGCAAGTGCACGAGAAATCCCAGCGAAGTCTCGTTATTTACATAACGTTAAACGTCAATAAAACAACATTACGTCACGAAATCGGACTCGGGGTATAGTAAGCGATCGGAGAGAAATTTCCCGTGATCGATTACACCTGCCACCGAAAATTGGTGACGTTGGATTACGCAAAGCAACGTCTCTCTTGTACCTATTCGAATCTTCTCGTTTCTGTTTCCCTTTGTAACCGAATCATTCCGTCGTGCAATTGTTGCTGTCCCTTTGACTGTGACACAATTTTAAATTCCGACGATGCTTCATAAAAAGGTACTCACATTCGTCGTCTTTCCTTGTATCTTATCCCTGACTACCTTGGCTAATTAACTTCGCTTCTTCGTGCTAATTAAAAAGTTCGCTCTTTTGCTAACGGGACTCCCTTAAAACCGGTTTCTCTCGAAGTGACGGCGAACCAAAATAAACAACCTCTTTATATTCTTCGGGATCTTTGCGCGCGACTTTATGTTCCTCCCGACCATTAAAGAAGCCAAGAATACTCATTGTTCTCCGAAGAGGGCGGCGTTGGTCCTGAAATTGATACAAAACCGGCTGTCGAATATAAGTAAATAAGGAGAAACAAAGTTAAAGAATCCACGACTCGGGGATTAATAAAATTTTATTACTCGAATCTCACATTCGCGATGATTATTCTTCCGACATAGCTAGACTCAGGGGGTCGTGATGAAGGCGATATTATTTACGCGGTGATCCTCGGCGGTCGGAATCACGTTCATTTTACAGTCTATATAATCCCGAAGTTCCCGTTAAGTTCCTCATTTCCATAGGCGTGTTTTATCGCCGGGAACATTAAAACTTTCGCCCTTGGCGAGAATTATGCCGCGATATAATGGTTCGTTAAAGTACGGCCAAAAGCAGCGGGCCAGGCGATCGCGCCTTTAATAACGGAATTTTCACTCGTCTCCGCTTTTCCTCGATCCGCGTCGTTACGCGTCGCGGCGCGACAGCGTCGGCTCTTCCGCGCGTTGCGCAACCACCCGCTCCGATCCTCGCGAGCGCGTAATCGCGTTCTCCCGCTGCGCTCTTCGCCGAGTAGACGCGTTACGCGGATTAAGAGAAACGGGAGAAATTGATATCGGTAAGCGCGATTATTAATCGACGATGCGAGGGAAAATAATTCGTCTCCGAGTTCTAAAGTGTCATAATTCGAAGAGATTAGTCGGTAGAGAGGCGTAGGTGAAATTATCGTACATTCGAGGAAATTATGATCTATGGTAGATGACGTTGGGATAGATGACGAGTCTTTCTTGGAATATCGAGTTACGATCGTGGCAGGAGTCTGATCCAAGTTCGTCTTCGATCTTGACTTCGGTTTCAGTTCTTCGGAATGAAGAGTACTAAATGTAAATTAGTTGGAGTAGCTAGCTCTACCGAGAGCTTCGATATTCCTCCGTTAGCATAATACGATTCCACCTAAGTCGCAATATTTCCGCGTTTGAATAATTAAACGACTAAACCGTAAATAAATTAGCGGAAAATGCTCGGGGTAGAGAACTGCGCGCATAACAGACGAAACAAACGCGTCGAACGCTCGATCTTCCCTTCATCTCCAACGCCATTTTGTTCCCTCGAATCCTCGAGCAGCTTCGTCCCTTATTCATCGCGCGAGCTACACGTGCCGCGAAATAATAAAGACCTTCTGTTTCCCAGGGATTTACCTCTAACAGATTCACGCTTACGTTTCCATTGTTTTCGCAGACGACTGTCCAAACTGCGTGGACGAGCACAGTAGCAGCCTAGCAGCGTCAAGATGGACGATGCCTCTGCTGAAGCTCGGCGAGAAGAGATACTACCTGGGGATCTTCTTCAAGGTATCACGGCTGCCAGTCACTTTGATTTATCTAGCTGCTCGGCGGACGCGGCCTGCCGGACATTATCGAATTATTTCCGTGCCCGTAACCTCCCCGCTTGCCGTCTCACTCACGCTTCACGGTGCATCGAATGCCAGCCCGGCCTGTTATCGATCTGTTCACCTGAACGCGATCATCTCTCTCCGTGTATGCTTTATATCGCTCGGTAAAGAACGCGGGAAAGCGATCTCGTTGATCACTGTCCCCGAGGATTCGTAATGATCCTCTGTCAAGTAGATCGCGTAGACGGAAGAGAACTCTCCGTTGGCTCGTGGCAGAGGACGGGTTGATAGGCGTAAGGCGACCGAGCAAGGGAAGAAACGGGGTTTTCAAAGTGGTGAAAGATGTTTGTATTTTTAGAATACGAGCATTCGGGATCTATCAGGGCAATTATTTCCAGTTAACGATCGCTGATATACTTCGGGCGAATTTGTCAGAAAATTTTAGGGATGGCGACGAATCTGTGCGTGAGACTAAGACCCGATTCTTCGTCCGAGAAATATCAAAGTTATTTCACGCTTTCATGCGCTACTTTCGATATTTTCGATATTTTTGCATCGCGATCACTTCGCGTCGGCAATCTCGCGTTAACTCGATTCGACTGCACCTCCGAAACTCGACGACCCTTCCCGCTGGCTGACACAGAATTTCACCTCCATTCCGGCGCCTTGAAACAGGAACCGCCTCGTCTCGGGGACGATCGATGCCTCCAAGTGCCATTAACCCATTTATTACGTATTCGTGTCTAGTTTAAACCGCGTCACCCACTTGGTCGCGCCTTTCCCTCTAACCTAGACCCCCTATAGAGTTGCCAGCTCGCGACCGCGAATTCCCTAGAAAGCAAGATCGCCGAGAGCTCTCGCAACCGGTGTTCGAAATCGTTGAGCGGCCGAAAATGGCGATCCAGTCGGTCAGATGGATCGACTCGATCGGACAACTCTCTCTGTTCGGCCGGCGTTGCCCCACAGGTCGAGTCACCCACTTTCCTTGGCTCGCACGCAAACGGAACCGCATTATTAAGACGGATTTTGCAACTGCAATGGCGTGTCCGGTCCGCGGCCTTGCAACGATCTCTCTGGAACGGTGGGTGGAAGTGACGTAAAGCGTTCCTCCGGCGATAAATGGCGGTGTTTCGCAACCGGCGTTAAGGAACGCCGCCCGATCCTCCCCGTAATCGGATTAACAGAGACGAACGTCCTTCTGGATCCGGATACCTTTTGTTTCGCCAGCAAACAATCGCTCCATGATGGCGTTTGTTCGCTCTTGGTCCGCTAAATCTTCGGTTACACCGTCGCGTCGCTCAAAATACGCTGACAGATATTATTTCAACGTTTTACCTGTCGGATACCATTCCGTGTTTGGTCAGTGCGAGTTATCGGAGCTCGTTTCCAAGTCCGATCTTATCGAGATTCGCAGTTTCGTCTCTTCATCGAGACTCTACTCGTTTTACCAACTCGAATACTCGCGATGTCGCTTCCGGGGCGAGATATCGTGGAAAAATTCCCGTCCACGATGTTTCGCGACTTTGCTAATCCGCTCTTTGTTAAATTATTCGCGACGGCGGACGCGTATTTCTCTCTCCGCTTTTACGAGTCTGTGCGGGCGTGTTGGACAAAGTAGCGGTGGTCTTTCGCCGTGCGGAACTGTTGGTCAGTTATTTCGCCAGACGTGAACGGGACACGCGTAATATTAGAAATATTTCAATGGCAACGGAACATGCAAATGTCGCGGGCCCGCGTTTCTTTGCGCTTCCCGTATCGCGCGTAAAATACGAGAACGCTTGTTGCGCGGTCATTTGCCAGCCGTAATGGAGCAGCCTAGCAAAATTTATGCGGTTTTACGCTCGCCTTTTCGAGCCCGTACTTTCGCGTCGAAGCGCGCCACTCGCGCGGCCCTTCTCTCCGCTGCGCGCGATTCCATCGCGGCAAGGTGAGTAATACCAAGGAGGAAATAAAAGGACCGTTCTTCCGTAAAAATTAAACGCAACGCGGGGTTAGCCGAGAATTCGAGCTAAAATTCGGCGATATATTTCTACGGAATGTATTATCTCTTTCGCGTGTAGCGCGCTTTAACCTTTGACTAACGAGTCGGAAAAATTACCGGCCTCGGAATTTTTTCATCTTTTAATTACTCGAGATGAGAAAGTAGCTGCGTGATCCCGTTCGTTCGAAACAAATTCGATATTTACGAATGCAGTCCTTGATGGGAAAGGAAGTTTTAATTTCCTGCAAATTTTCTTGCTTTCTTCTCCGCTCTGGAGAAAATGATAACAAGGGAGGAAATTTATATTTAATTCTATCTCGAGTGTCTGAAAAATTAACCAGGCTTCCGTAAAATTCTCGGACAAAATTACGGAATACTTGTTCCAACACGCGCAGTCTACCAGGAAAAATAAACAGAGACGGCGACGGTCGAAACGACGCGACGCTTCGACCGGTCAGTCGAATCCGCAACGTCGAGCTCGACACGCGTAACACCGATTCAGGTATCGTTCATTTTCCGTATAATAGCGAATAAAATATTACAACAAAGGAAATATATTTAATTTACATTTCTAAGAGAACATGGACATCGTGAGATTAATAATTCACGTAGAATTGTCGTACGCTACAGAATTCCGCCATGTTTTATTCCACCCTTATTATTCACGGTTTCGTAATTAATGAATTCCCATAAACGCATTTTCGGCCGATAGTCATTTCCCGTTCTGCCCTGCGCGTATTTACGATGTTTCGACAAATAGCGGAAGCGGGTTCGGAATTAGCGGGAGAGGCGGAAGGAGAACAAGGAGGAACGGTTGGGGGGAGTCACGATCGAACATTCAAATAGACTTAAACGCACGTTGGTTCTTTTTACCGTGGACAAAGTAAAAGGGTAATTACGAGGGAAAACACGCTGGCTCGGTATACGCGATCGCGAATAATTCTTTTCACGTTCATCGATTGCCATGGGTAATTTGCTGGACAGAACGAGTGTCTGCGCTGCCCTATCCTCCCATAAAGAACCCGCATTTTCATCCACGTCGACCGGGAACGGTAATTTCCAGCAAATTCGATTATGGTATCGGAGCACGGACCAAGCGGATGCTCGATTATTTCGAACTCATTTTTCCCGCGGAAACGAGAAAATTCTGAATCATGGTTATGTGTTATGACGATTTCTCCGCGATACGTACTTGCTTCCGAATCGTTCCCATGCGAGACACGCGGTTGGCATATATATCACCAATTCTGCTGTATGGTTTTGTTATGTTCGAGAAAGAGACTGCGTGAAAACAATAGATATTTCATTCGAGACGAAACTCTAACACGAATGAAGTTGAAAATCGAAATAAAATGGAATCTTCTTGGATGAAGAACGAGAAGGAAGAAAGTGTCGTGAAATCTATTAACTCTTTCGAAGAAACAAAACTTGCCGGAAATGAAGCGTGGAAAAATACCGTGGAAAAATGAGAGACGAAGTAGGATGTGGGAAAGATAGGATATCGTGAATGACAGAAGCAGGGTAGTTTTTCCTCGATGGGGTACGAAGGTTACGCTCTATTTATCGCGCTTTATTTGCATTCCGGCCGCGTTAAACCCGATTTTTCCCGTCCTCCATCCACCTCTTTTCCGGTTTCCCTTCGTGGAGCCGAAGGTGAAACGTGTTGGAGCGGTTCCCGGGTCCGGCGACCTCGGCAAAACATTCCTCCGCATCGACACGAAAATCGCATTCGGCCAGGTCGTGGCGTTGCTCGCGAATTTATGACACGACGTATCTTTGGCATGCTTGTCGCCGAAAAATATCGACGACAACGTATGTCGTCCTAACAGCCAGAAGAATACTCTTAGAATCGACAAAATGATACTTCTCGTGGAGTCTGAAAACCACTTCACGAAAACATTTCTGATGAAAAACTGGCTTGATTCGAAACTATCTTATCGATTTGGTAGCAATTTAACCCTTTGCACTCGAGAGGTGAGCTTCGGTCACCATTTCAAAAAATTTGGAAGATCGATATTAATTAACATATCAAATTTAATGCAATGTGACAATGTACGAGGTATCGAAATCAAATAATTCTACAATTCTATTATCATGCAATTCTTTATTTACTGCTCAAAAAGGTATCGTCTGTTCTTTAGTAAAGAATCTTTGAATTTCTACTCATCTCTAGCCAAAAGTCGTCGAGTGTAAAGGGTTAATAAGGATAAACGAAATGGGTTACGAGAGATCTGTAAGTAAATGGATAAACTAATAAGAAACTAATTATTTAACACAATAACAGCGCAACATAAATTATAACTAAATCTCGTAAAATAAATTCGCTTCTAACTGCGATGTAATCTCTCGAGGACTCTCTCAAACACAACGTCTATATGTAATGACTGTCATTCAGCTACTGATTGTTTTCTCGCGACTCTCTGTCAAACTCGTCATACACGCATTCTTCCACGCAAACATTCCTCGCACTCATACCACACATTCAATGACAACCATTACCACCAGATTGTTGACAGATATTCGGAATTTAACACTAGAACTACTTGCCAATCCAGTCAAAAAGACTGGTCTCGGAATTTTTCTTCTTCCAATTACTAAAAATATATACCTGTCTTTAAAAAAATGTCCATTTATATCGAGAGGTAATTAGTGTGTTTACTTACCTTCATCGTACTACTGAAATTACTATTATCTATGCTCAACTAGGTTTAGGTTGCCCATTAAAGATCGGTAGTCCTGGTGTTAAGACAATGGCAATTAATTTAACGACAGGGACACGAGGCATTACCGTACTGATAAGGTACACAATATCAACTCGACTGTATGTTTATAAACACATGAATTTATCATTGCAACGCATCCCGTAATTTAACAAATAATTAACGTCAAAGTTCGATACAATGTCCCTTTTAATTACATCAAATTACCTTAAATCCCGCGTCATTATAACATTGTTTAATTAGCATTCGAATCGATTGTTCGCTCGCATTGCCGCCTCAAAGCTGACATTTACCGTCCTTCTAATTGCGTCACCGCCTATCGACCGATTTCTCCATATTTCGTTCCATTATTCAGCCCGAACGAAACGAATTCTCAATAACGAGAATCTCGGTGTACCCCGTCACCGAATAAATTAGAAAATATCTACCTTCTCGTATTTTATTAATAAATGTCCGCGAGGTGAACCCGAAGGCGAGGTGAAAGCGCAACAGCCTGCACATATATTTATAAATAAATATGAATCCATCGTTGGTTTCTGGTCAACGATGGAAGTACGATGAAAGCGATTAAAGGAAAAATAACGGGGGATAAAGGGGAAAAGAGAACGGGAAACGATGAATCAGAGATTCGCGTTTAATGCAGCTTAAGCGAGATTTCATTCGTTCGGCCATTTTGTTGCAGGCGAACTGGTACAGGGCGTCGCAGTATTGCCGATATCACGGGATGCATCTGGCGAGTATAGCGTCGCAGGAGGAAAACGACAGGCTGGAGAAGCATATTAAAGACTTTGGCCTTGGACACGAGCACTTTTGGACCTCTGGCACCGACCAGGCCGAGGAAGGCACTTTCTTCTGGATGGCGAACGGCAGGCCAATCACGTTCGAAAACTGGAACGTCGGCGAGCCGAATAATTTCAGGTATCCTTTCCACTCGCTTTCCAATACCTTTAAGTATTACTTGAAAAACACGGACGACCTTGAGCATATTATTACTCGCGTGCTACAACTTCGCATCACGAGTACTGCCTTTGAGAGGCATCATTAGTGGCTGTAAAGTACGGGTATAAATTATGCTTTTTTGGTATATTATAATTGCTCGTTCGGCACGGAAATTACCATTAAGACCAAGTATGCGGAAGCAAAGTATATTTTCAAAGAAAGCGAAGAAGGGTCGATTAAAAGCAGCCGATAGAAGGGCGAGAAATATCGACACCGTGGATATCGGATCTTCTCCGTTCTCGATTTTTCTATCGGTAGGTAAATTTTCTCCGAGGCGAATAGAAAGTATAATTTCGCTGGTTGGTCGCAGGCGTAACAAGAAGCTGCGGCTTTTCGCCGCTCGAAAAGCTAACCTCGATCTTGCTGCAGCGGGGTAGCAAGACCCGCGCACGAGGAAGCTTTTAATAAGAGCAGGAGCACGAAGGAAACACGGTAAATTCGTTGCGTTTGGTCTGCAGATACGAGAACGGCGAGGAAGAGCACTGCCTGGAGCTGTGGAACAGGGATGGCAAGGGGTTGAAGTGGAACGACAGCCCGTGCAGCTTCGAGACGTTCTTCGTTTGCGAGGTGCAGTGATCGATCGATCGATCGATCGAGCGGATTGACGAAAAACGGATCCGAAAGTCATCGATCCACGCGATTCCATTCACGATACATGGGCTTGTCTATCGAGTCATCCTGCCTGCTATTGCCTCCTCGTCGATTCACCTCCGTTTCAACGACGGGGAGCCCGGAACAAAATGGGAAAGTGACTTGTTACTCGTGTGTGAGCGCGTGTACGTGTGCGCCTCGCGTGGACCAACGTGTCGCAGACGTGTCTGACGGGTCGATGGATCACAGGGATGGATCTTGGAGCACAGGGATCATAGCGGGACGATGAACACGTCGATTAGATGGTTTCACAGATGTTCCTGTGAAACTGGATCCTGTGCTTGGATTTTAATCTCGAATCGCGAGTTTCTTAGAGGAAGTGCGTCTTATTTTTGCTACCGTGGAGCTTGCGCGTTCTACTTGTTCGTAGAATATCTTCGTGGTAAGCAGAAATGATGAGAATGGTTTTCCTTGCTGGATAAGAACTGACGATTGGATGGATCGAGAGAGAGAGGATGATTATTTTAGCCTGCGGCCTACTATTGTTCGCGTTGTCTTCGTTCTTGTAGATAATACTACTTGCTTTTTTAATTTAGAAATTAATTAAGGACTCGTAAGTTTTTAACGTCGATGCTAGAGGGGTGATAAGTCGTATGTCGTTAATGTAAGGGAGAATGTGTTCGGATGTCGAGTACCCTGGTTGGTAGATGAGGTGGAGCTTGCGTGCTACGTTTTCTGGGATGCGAGACGTGCAGGATTATAGTCGCGTTGTCGACGAGAAGGTCAGTGGACGCAATGAAATCTTGCAAATATATGGAATCGCGTTTCCTCTGGCGAGAGAAAGACTCAGAGTTCCGTCGATTTGCAATGTTTCTGAATTTCGCGTTACAGTCTTGACGCTTTTTCTTCCATTTTCATTACCAAAAGCTCGTTACGGCGGTTGTTAGGCAGACACAGAGTAGAAATCAAAAGACTTTACAGTGTATCTACGAATTAACGACGATTTAATACGAATAACATAAGAATTCTATTTTCTAATTAATTTCTAATTAATATCAGAACTAAATAAAAGTAACAATAAAAAAAAGGATTGTAAATCGATAAATCGAAAATTATACGTTGCGTGTCGTGTAATTAGCGACGAATTTAATACGTACGCCATGAGCGGAATTCGCTCAATCGGAATTCCGCGCGAACTTCCGCGCTTCGGCGAGTTCGTCGAAGCGGAAGATCCTGACGCCGGAAGCGGCGTTGTACATGGCATCATTTAGCGCTATACAATAAAATCCAAGTTACATATTAATATCCTCTGATATTCCTCGTCTTCCTTGACAGCGAAATATCGAAATAATTAACGTCGTCCTATCAAAACAAATATACTTTTATTCCACTTCAATAAGAATCGTCGTTAATTTTAGCAAAATTACTCTTGTTCTTCCACGAGTTCCACGATAATTCGACGATACCAATTTTTTCTATTTAAAATCGCAATTTCCTCGCTCTCTCTCTCTCTCTCTCTCTGTGCCTTTTTCCAAGAATTCGTAGTTGCATCGAGGCGCAAATTGCTCGTAACGGAAACGTCTGGTCCCCCTGGTAAAAATGGTCAGCAGGGAAGGAAAAAAGACAAAGGAGTTAGGCGATAGAAAGAAAAAGCATCGAACTCGAACATCGCCGCGCCGGCTATCATGGCGGGTAAATAAAAGTTGGGATTTCGGTAACAAAGGCGAGTGGCTGAATTCGCGAGCACAGGGCGCAGGGAACGGACGGGCCCGGGACAAAAACAAGTCGCGGTTTAGTCGTCGGCTGATCGTTCTCCGATTGCACGTTTCAGCGAGTGGAAACCGGGCTTCGCGTTTCGCGGAACGGCGGCCGACGCCGCGGCGTCGAAGCGTCGAAACGCGTCGGAATATTGTGAACAAGCACGGCGGGCCGCGCGCTTATTGAAAAAGGCAGAAAAACCGATGATAAAACGAGCAAAAATAGAGAGAAATGGAGGAAAAAGGAAGAAAAATGCAGGAAAAACGAACGAACGAACCGACCAGAAAAAGCACGCAACTGTAATGAAAGTTGCTCTCCCGGAACGTTGTGTTCCCGTAACGAATCTTTCCGGTCGACGTGACCCATGCTTCGTCGTTTCAACGTTCTTCCAGCCTGACCACCCCCTCCTTTTCACCCCACACAGCCCATCAACGTGCGAGTCCCCTCTGCAGGATTGACAGAACCAATTAGTGGTTCCGTCGATTTTTCGCCGTTTCCGGGGAAAACAACAATACCCCGGAGAGAGGTAGTGAGCCGGTAAAAAAGGGGAAAAAGCGAAAAACGGAAAAAGGAAAAAGACCAGACGACGCTGAAGCGACTGTAAAAGCGCGCGGCTGAAAAGGGGCGCGGAGGTTGGATGCTGGATTGGCCGGGGGTAATGAAAATGAAATTGATGGGGTGGCGAGATTACGTCGCTTACGATTTCCGGTATCCATGAACGGAACTCGAAATGATCGAGCAGAGGAGGATAGCGAGGGTTTAATTAACGATATTGGCGAATCAGTTGTAAGAGACGGTCGATGGTCTGAGATGCACGGCGAAGAGAAATGGTTACTCTGCACCAGAGGTGAAGTTGTAAATGTGTAGATCGGAAATGGATGGTTGGAGAATCGGATTAATTAAGGAGAACAGGCAACGAGGGATGTGGTGGTGTTTTATCGAGAAGTAATTGCGCGGTAACGTTTCTCCACGCTCTTTTTCTACGAATTAATTGCGATAAAGAGTGGGGATATTTTAACTCGGACTAGGAGGATCGACTGTTTATTTCTGTACGTTTAGAGAGCTGTAAATTAACATTCGTGCTTTTCTCATTTCAATTCTTCGATAGGTAATATTCGTAGTTTACTGTTTAGTCTTTATATTTTAGAATCGGAGGTAACGAATTTTCATTCGATAAATTGTACTTAATTATGTCTTATATCGACCAACTTTGTCCTCGTGCTATCTGTGTTCAATAAGGTAGGTTGCTTTACAACCCGTAGTTGATCCTGAGACTGTTCTAATATCAACTGATGATAGAAACCGCTTGTTGGTAATGTGTAGAAAACGTGTTGGTAACTCGAAGTGAACACAGCAGATGCGATTTCGCGATCAACAAGGTAGCGAGCAACCTTACCGAGATCTATGTCGGTATTAAAGAAGTTAGATTTCTTCTGTTATCTCTGTTACAAGTTTACGTACTAGGTATCTCACGTTAATCGTACGTGAAATAATTTATAGATTTCTTTTATATAAATGCGCTGTTTACTTTCTCGTACTAGTTTCTAAGGCGTGACTGGTTGATCCAGTCACATAGTCGTCAATTTGCATAGCTTATTTAAAATCTGTGTACGATCGTGAATTTCTAACAGGAAATTAAAATTTAGGTACTCCCGTTCCCTTCTGTATTTCGAAACTTCTTAATTTCTGAAGTTATACCAAATTAAGTTAAAATATAAAAGTAGGTAGGACACAAAGGGGACGATTTCTTATAACTCCGAGGATAACGAAGATGGAGAAATGAAAACTGCGATAACCGTATGTAGTATACAAAACAACAATGTTTTATTTGAAACAACATACAATCACATGCCACATATGTTCCTTAAAAGCCATCGGTTCGCGTGTTCCGCGAGACGATTGGTCGACGACGTGGTTCGTAACGTAGAAATGTATGTGCATTCGAAAATTCGCGAAACGACTTCATCGTTTCCGTCGTTAGCTACGCATCCTGTCTTTCGTCTTGCCCTGATCTATCGCGGAACTCGCGAGCTTCGTTTATTCCCTCTTACAGCTTACCAATGTTACCATGTTTTTTTCTCCATCTTTTCTTAATAATTTTATTTTATCATTAATATAATCTTGTGTTTTTTTTCCATTAAAAATGTACGCTGACACAAATACAATGCCTCTGAATGTCTCGAGGCCTTCGAAAAAAGATCTCCTGTTGGCGAGGTTTATCGTCGCTAAACTTACTTCTCTGCTGGTCTACGCTAATCCTAAGGTTGTTTTCTCTCTTGTCGCTAATATCCTCGATGGTGAAGACGAAAAAGCACGAACGAGGACACTCGAGAAAGACCGCGGCCTCGTCCTATATTTTTCCCTTCTCTTCTTTTTCATTTACCATCATCCCTTTTCGTTACGCGCATAGACGAGTTCACGCTCGAGTATTCATATAAACGGAGTATAGTCGCTTATACCTCTCGTACGCGTTGTCATACCTATAATCGTGATGTCGCAGAACGATCTTTTAACCCGTTTCGTTTCCCTTTGTCTCTTTTCTTTTGTTACCTCCTTCTTCTCCGTCCCGTTCGCTTGGCCTTAAAATGGCCACGCTATTTTCGACCGCTCTCCTTTTTATCTTACTAATCTAACTTGGGGTCCACTGAACAATGCGATTTTTAGACTCGGTTTCACCGTGGATGAATCCTGGACTCTCCTGATCTGTCGTTTTATGCATGGCACGATTTAATCCGTTGCTAATATTGCTACGCTTGCTGCCTCGTTTCGTCGACGTCGCTAAAATGGCGACTCGGAGTACTCGAACGCGAAATACGGGGTACGAATCCGTTGCGATCATCGGTGCTCTTATGATTTGTACGCTCTGTCGGACTCGACGTGAAAATGAACCTTAACCGAACGAACAACGAGGATACTCGTAACAAAGTACGCAAGTGCGACGAAAATTCGGTTCGATAATGAAACGAGTGCCGAGATATCTCGAGAAATCTCTTCGCGTTCAACGAGCGTAATTCAAAGAGGAACGGCAAGTGGTATTTCGTTGTATCTTCCATTGAAACGATACCGATCGATCAAAGAACAAAATATTGCAGCTTTCTGTGCCAAAGAATTTTCAAGAATCGTGCGTCCGATGTCATTGCGACTAGCACGGAAGTCACGTTTCTCCATTTTACTTTGAATTTGTATACAAAAACTCCGTTGCTATGGAAGAAGGAAATTAATCGTTCGATAACGTTACTGATATGCTTATACTCGGCCAACGGACTTCTAATTACCGGTTTCCACGCGTTTTTACTAGACATATAAAAATTGTTTGGCACATCACGTTCGTGGCTGGCGAAACGATCGTTTTTAGGATTAAATGACGATGATTAGTCGATCGGA
>NW_016909472.1:1483005-1583956 GCF_001483705.2 Eufriesea mexicana | reverse complement strand
AGAGTCCTGGCAGGGGATGAGAATGCGAGGAACACGAATCTCGGATGAAATTAGCGAAAGGAAGCCGATAGTTCGTGTGAGGGCTAGTCTATAACTTACGGGGTCACGAGAGTCTTCGGAGATCACGAGTACGACGCTAAAAAATCATCGGTAAGGCCGCTATTTCGTGTGTGCTCGCGACTATTAGGTTCACAATGATTAAATCTATTCTCTCGGATTTTTTGTTTCCGGTCGTATCGATTTCAATCGCTATCGACCGAGTTCGCCGATCGTTTATCACTACAGAAGGAACACGGTGATTCGTCCGGTACGGATTGAACGGGCAATGTCAAAAGAGGAAATCGCGCTTCGATTTTTCCTATTTAAAAATTTCACGATAGATTCGACTTTCGATTTCAACGGAAATTGCTTTTCAAGCGACTATGGACCAGATTATCGTCTCACGCATCGATCGAAGTTAGGTATTGACTCCTTCGCCTACGATATCGTGGTTGAGAGGCGTGGCTCGTAGATAACACCGAAGCTAAACAGCACAGCAGGTGGTCAGGCTCGCGCGTTCATTCTCGCTCGTTCATTCTGGAAACTTCCTGTTTCAGTTACGCGTTATTCCCCGTCGCGTTCGGACGTAGTGGCTCGACGCGTGAGCAACCGTGCTGTTTGTTTTGGTGCGCGCCATTGGAACCGAAGTCGTAGTGCGTGGGAGCCACTCGTCAGACTTGGAAGTCCTCGATTCACGTATCTGGACACGGATTAAAGCGCCATGGACCATCTCGCTAATTGTTAGGCGATCGAAGAGAGAGAAGTTTCCGAGATCGAGAGACCTGTTCGTTGTGTCGATGCGAATTTTCCGGCTGAAATTCACGTTCGTCCGAAGGAAGATCGGTAAGTTGAATAGAAACACGCAACATCGAGTTTATAACGTTTATATCGCTCTTCGACCGCGTGAAATCGTGATTACTTAAGTTTGATCGGTGACTGAGCCGAGGATGCGCAGACGGTGAAAAGAAATTCGCGTTAGTGTCGGATAGGAACAGCGTTCCAAGACCTCGCGTCGACTGGTGGGTAGAAGCTTACGCGTGTCTTTAGGTACTTAACAGTAGCAGATAGAGATACATTAGTCATGACATAATCGACACGCCTCGTTATTTTCTATCCTTCTCATCGACACCGTCATCCCTTATACCTGTCCCGAAGGTGTAACTAATATTCTTCCCTTCTCTACGCACGCTCGCGCCGTTTCTTAACAACGTAACACTTCCATTATCTTTAACAACAACAGTAACAACATGTTTTCTCCGATAGCAACGTATTTATCAGTTAGATTTGCGATTTCCGTTCTTATCCTCTGTAATCCAGCACTCGTGTCTCGTCCTCGAAGCAATCGTGTTTTGACTTCTCGAAAAGCCGGATAGAAAGTGCTTAAAAATCGGTGAACGTTTATGAATTAATCGATATATAGATTCTCCCGTGGAATTTTCCTGAGCAAACGTCGTTTCGAATGTCGCGGACTCGCGTGTGGTTCGTTTCGTTTCGCTTGAACGCACGAGGAGTCGAAACAAGTGCTTTTCTAAGTGGAGTTGTTCTCGACGTGCGGTATAAGCCACGACAGCGGACCCTTGGGAAACGAGGGTTCGATGGATCTTGCGAGTGTAAATAACGGTGGTAGAACTGAAAGAGCACCGGGTATTTTAAGAAGTGGCCTGAAAAATAATTTCGACGCGAACTCCAAATCGTCGCACTTCTCGTGCACCTCCCTCTTCGTTGCACGATCAGAAAAATTGTAGCGGCGAAAATTTACGGCAAAGATCCTTCGATATTTTCGTTTTTCGAAATGGAAGAAAACCGTTCTTCCGCGGTTTGCTTCGTGGCTTATACGGTACAATGCGTTCTATATACAGCGGACGTAGTTTTAGAACATTAATCCTATCTCTGTCGATTTTCCTACACATACACACACAAAATCTTTGGTTTTTCTGCAGTTGGCTCAAAAGGACTGACTCTTCTTCAGCTACTCCTTACGAGGTTAGATCTTTATATACTTTATATTTAAATTATTCATCTTTTCTTTATCTGTAGAAGTTGCGGAGTGTCAGGGTGTCTATTAAGTCGCAAAGCCTTCGACGATTACGCGATCGCATCGATGCTTCTAAAAAATATTTCCCCTTAAAGATTACGCGCTTGTAATTCACTGTCGCAGGCACCCTTGCGTATTCTAAAATATTCTAACTCCGAATTTAGGTATTTTTCTTGCTTCTTTGTTCCTCGTTGATCGAATTTTAAAAGGAAGGATGAACCAGTAACGATTAATTGTGCGAATATTTAATTTAAATAATTCAGAACGGGAAACGAATCGTAGAATTTTTGTAATCTATGTTGGCAGAAAGGTGTTCTCTATAGTGGTTCATGGTTTATTAATTTTTGTAAAACATATTTTCAGAGACCGAGGTGTTTCGTGATTTCGTTGAACAAAATTTCTCGGGATATTCCAGACAATAATCGTCACTGGATAACCCTGTTCATCTTTGTTATTAAAAACGTGGCACGCAAACACCTGACACTCCACGATGCAATTTTATTTAATCGTTACGCTCGGTGGATCTTTATTACGTGTACTTTTTTTTGTTGAGCATATTACGTCCTCGAAATAAGTTTCTTTTAGAATATTTCATTGTTCTTTTTACCACAATATACATACTTAACGTGTAATAGTAGCTCGTGTGTACATTACGTATTAAATATATATATATATATATGTATATATGTATATATGACATACTCGAATGCCACAGTTATCTTGTATGGTACACATTGACATTTTCCATCAAGATGTCGGTTGATTTTATTATTATTATAATTTTTTTTTTTATATACTTTTAATTCATTTATTTATTTTTTTATTTTTTATATTTTTCGTTCTTTCGCAGCATTTTTGCTCGCCCCGATAGTCCGTTTTAACGAACGATCGTGGGCTGGAAGTTGAAGCCGTATTTTTGGAAAACGGGCCGGAGTTTCGTACAAAGTTTCAACGAGATTCTCAAAAGATTTAGGAATTTTCAATAACTATCTATTGCATTGTTGCTGCCTGAATATAACTTACGTCTTTTGTTTCTCTTTTTTTTTTTTCATTCGAGTTTCGTGTTGGTTCGTACTACGTTTTCCCTATTGATTCCACCGAAACACCATAAGATCGTCTACAACTACGACTTACGGTTTAAGAATTGCAGGCATATTAAAATAATTACCAACATCGTCGGTTTCCGTTTGTCCCGAGGTATCCCAATTTTAATTTCGCGAATCGACACGGATGTCGAGTAATTACGCAAGTTTTGGCATCGAGTAGCCAGAAATTTGCCCGAGAGCAAGAGTGGCATCTGTGTCAGACAAGAAGATCCATAAATGGAATTCTCCAAACCCGTAAACAGTGCGAGACACACTGCCCAATTACCGTAAACCCAAGGATCCATCCCGTGGGATTAACTCTAAAGTATTACTCTTTCCAGCGAAATACCCGAATCGTCCATCATCGAATATCAAATCCTCCCAGAAATCCCTCTCTAGAAGACAAAGTACTGTCCCTCGAGGACAGTAGAAAAATTCCCAAACAATAGTATCTGTCCGATCATCGTTGTCACGAAGCGAGCACCGGACCCTTTCGGTTCCTCGTGACGAAAGGCAGAGCTTGGAAACGTGGTCGTGGAAATATTCGTTCATCGAGAACAGAACGATCGTGGTCTCGATGCTGCTTCCTCTTCATAGGCACTGAACGTTATTCCCGTGCACGAAATTCATTTTCCTTCTTCTCCATCTTCTTCTTCTTCTTCTTCTTCTTTTTCTTCTTCTTCATCGGCTGTTCCCTCTTCGATGGCCACTCGAAACGGCTCGGTTTCGAGGGCCTCGCGTTCAGGGGAAGCCCCGACGAGGCTACGAGGCAAGAACTCGTTGTCCAAAATGGCGGAGGCGAGCCGCTCCGCTCTCTAGGGACGCTTATGGTCGCGCTGACGTGGCTGGGCAATCGTGGCCGGATCTCTACGATCACAGAACTGTCTCCATCTCGGCGATTTCCGTTCTGGTTGCATCCTCGTCCGGAATCCTGCACGGGACAATCGATTCCAGTTAGATTGCAAGAATAGAACGAGAAATCGAGGAATTATTGTCTCGAATTTGGGAAGTTTCTAAATTCTTTCGGTGCATTGTTCGGAAATAGGAGTACTATAGGAGGAAATTGTCACAGAGACAACAGTCTTCATCTAATATATAATTTCTACTTGCATCCTTTGCAGACACGTTGAATTTGACGCACGGTGCGTTAATGAAAGTTGGCTACTGTAATGTAACTAATTGTATTCCCTTTGCAGGTTATATTCCGAGCAATCCATCCACGGTATGCAGGCATACGAATCTAACGAGACAGGTCTGATGCAGGATTAACCTGGGAGAACATTCTAATCGCTGAATATAATTTTCCACTGTAGATAGAGACTGACTGTTCGATGATTATCAGAGGCTGATGATATATCCTATTCAAGTAACTTGTCAGGGTCGATGTTGGTTACTAATGAGGTAGATAAGTCCACCGCGTACTAATAGCTGAAGAAGCTTTCGCTAAAATTATTACAGGCGATAAAGTCACAAAGCTGGTGGATCTATGATCACGCTGAGAATTACAAATTGTAGCTTAACATCCGGTGGACACGTGAAGCTCGAGTTACCTAGCTACACCTGTTACCTCTGTGGGTCTATACTGTCGCGTGTCTAGCTACGAGGTCTAGAATTCGCAGAAGATTGATAGGCTACTGTGTAACCATCGAATGCTCAGATTTGGAGAACAGATTTCGTTTAGCCTTTCAGGACTGCCGCGGAACATTTGCAAAGAACGAGAATGCGAAGTCCGTGAAACACGCGTGGGTACGTGTGAGTATACGTATTCGATGTTCGAGCACGCGTGGAATTTTGTCGAAGGAATGGCTCCGCCGCCGAGGTATACACGTAATCGAAATTTTCTGCGTAAACGTTCCGCAGAGACGTTCTTTGTCCGGATAGGCGTGTTTTGCATTTTTATCAGGAATTTCTGGAACGTTTAGGGAATATGCTGGCGTGGTAAGCTGAGGTAGCTGTTGGACCCGGGCGGTAGAACGGGGTCAATTTCAAGCTAATTCGAAAGGAGACTAAGCTCTCGTTGTCGTCAAGAGTTTCGACAAAATTTCGCTGTTACAACGCCAATCGCGTGGTAAGCTCCATCGAATTGAAAGAAATATAGGCACAGCAACAGATCTAGGTACGATATCCAAGTGTTACCACAGTTAGCTAAACCGACAGTGAGAGGAATTAGGGTCAATGGAAACTTGTAACTCAGTTGTCGAATTTACCTATAGATCTCTGGTGGCAAGAACTTGTTGGAGTACTCCGTGCTGACCACGTGATTCCTGGTCATGTCCCTGGGCCTGGCTACGTCGATGGCGTCGATGAATCTACGTTCAAGAGAATTTCTACGTGACATTTCGGAGAGAGGAAAATTTCATCGTTTACTGCCTGTAGACAGGTAGACAGAGAAACGTATACAGAGTGAATCATCGGTATTAGAATCTGAGGTATCCTCGTTGTTCCAAGCGTTTATAGGGTACGTGCAAAGAACTACACGTTCGGCAACCAAGCTTCCAGGTAATAATTATTTTCGTTCCTTTCCTCAACTTTCAGCTTGTTATTTCGTATTTCTCGAATACCCTCTGGGCAACCGTACGGAATTTCTTAAACACTATCGAACTGACGTTTAACACTCGAGAAACTTCTGTCGAAAGCACATTTTATTCGAACACGATATCAAAATTCGAGACTCGGGGAAAAGTTTCGAATCGCGTATCTCTGCAAGACACTTGACTTTAAACTCGTCTAACTTCGTCGATACCTCGAATATTCTAGACACTCGGTGGTAAGAAAACGAGGCGAACATTCGACGTGTTCACCTGTACAGGAGGATATTTCGTCAAGAGATCTCTATTTTAATGCTCCCTTGTCGAAAGATCGCGTCTTGTCGGATTTATAAATCCTTCCGGCTGTTCCCGGTGCAGGTCTCGAGTCAGTGTATCGTTACCAACTAACGCAGATGTTAGAAGGATAAATTCAGCTATATTTCGTTGTTCCCTAGATCGAGAAAGTTTCATTCTCTCCAGGAGAATTTCAGTCGCTCGAAGTTATAATTTAACGCTTAAGAGTGGCGCGTTCGTGTGTCGCGTGTACGTGTGCACGTGATATGGGATACCCTATAGAGAAAATAGCATAGTTTATAATACGGGAACTCTATGTAATCCAGTTTATAATACACGAGCGTGATGTAACGTTGTTTATGCTGGAGGGACTGTTACAGTTGGCGAACCAGGTCAATACGCGAGGCGTCGAGAGTTCCGGCGACTTCCGGAAAGCGCCACAAATTTGCCACGAAATTCGTACAGCTCCGAACCGGATGCCACGGCACTTCTTGGCGGAAGGTCTCGCGTTGTAAGTGACAACGAGGCAAGAAAGGTTGCGCGCAGTAAATTGATACACTGGTCGCTGATGAAAATTTTCTCTTATCGCAGAAATAACAACAGATTCGTGTATTTCTCTATTTATATTGCACTGTGTAATTCGAAATACTGTGAACAAAAATCGCTGTAGGATGTTCGCATAGAAAGTATCCATACAGTTAAGGTTTCTTCCAAAAATTCTGAAAAATAGGTCCTTTGAATAGGAAAAGGTTTCCTTTCATCTTCACGCGAGACAAGATACGTCAGATTCCATAGTCAGGCAATTGCACTCCGTACAAATGACTCGACCATCGTGCTACATTTTTTCCCTGGGTTTCCCTAATTCGCAGCGATTTAGGCCTCCTCGCATTGTCGATTCGTCGCTATCGCGAACGATTTATCGTTCTGCTATAGACTTCTCGACACAGTCGCCACGGGACTACCGAAAACTCATCGTTGAACTCGCATGCCATGCTTCCGAGCACATGAAAAGTGGGTAGATCGATACGATACGAAAATACGAGTTCGAAAAGTGAATAGATAGGTATATAGATATACAGGAACAGAAGAGAGAAAAAAAAAATGAAAAAATAAATTACGAGGCAGTATAAATAGAGAAGAATAAATTCGAATAAGTATATGCAGACGTTCTAAACTACCAAGCGAAGCGGATAATTTACTTCTACTTTACTTCTGACTTTTACACCGTTATCATCGATCCTCGCGAAGCTCGGTTCTGCCATTTCCTCTTTCTGCTATGTAATATCTGGTGTTGCTTCGCAGAGTCGTTATCCGAGTAACTGGAATTTGTTTTCTTTTTCTTCAGATAAGTACAACCACGAGAAACACGCTCCTCGAATAACTTAATTTAATTTAAATTTCAATGGAACTTGGCAATTCGGAAGTTAGTTCCAAGGACTCGAAACTCGTCGAACATTTATCCACAGAGACCCCACAGCGTGGAATCTTCGGCAAGCTCTGTGGCTCCGACAATTCTACCCTAATGCCGAGAAGAAAGGTATTTATCCCGATATACCGAGTGATGTATTTTCAATAGAAACAAGATCGTTTGCGGGTACAGGGATAACGTGGGTCGTTAGCGGAAAAGAGATCGGGCAGAAACAAGCCTCGCGAGATCGATTTAGCTCCCCTGTGTCAACGGTGCACGGATTTATCGGCGTTCGACCAGCTCTTTCTCGATTCCCCACTCGTTCCCGGCATTTCCTCGGCCATTTCGAGGAACGGCTATCAACGTCTCGTATCGATTCGTCGATTTTCACGTGCATCGCGAAGACCATCTTCTCTACCGAAGCGACGCAGGAACCTATTTTTCCAAGAATTGGTACCAGGGTGAAACGCCAGCGTCGCGATGGAATACGGATTAGCGCGGACACGTTCGGGCGAATCGTCGAAAGCCACGTCTGTTTGTCACGAAGACGTGCCCCGCACCTATGGAACGACTTGGAATTTCAGATGTGTCGGCGAAATGGTCCCGGCCGAAGAACAATATCGTTCGCTGTTAAGCAGACGTGCCAGATGTCACGCCCGTGCCATATGTTACGCCACCCTCTCTCGCTCCTTAACCCTCTCGCGACCCCGCGTGGCGCTCGGTTTACTTTTAAATGGCGAAACGCCTCGAAACGACACCAGCTGGCGGACAAACAAGCGTGAATTTTTCTGGATACTTGGCAGCCGATCCCGTGCCCCGTTGTCCCGCTGCCAAGTCCCAGCTATCCGTGACCCAGTAACTGCATCTCGCGAATCACGTTGCTGGCGGACGTTAAAGGAGGTCCTCGTTGTTGCTGAGATCAGCTGCCGCGATTGCTGCTCCTTTGGAGTGCAATTTCGAGGATGCGAGAGTGTATGCAAATGGGAGATTGACTTACAGATTCATAGCGGAAGTAGGAATTTTGGATCAGGTATTCCTCTCTATCACTTTGCCAAGTTTCTTACATGCTACGGTGTAATTGATCGAAATTTCTTTCAAATTATTCTCCCCTTTCTTCGAGTAATTTTCCCGACAGAAACAATCTACAAAAGTTTCTCGGAAATAGAATTATCCATTCGATCTATATTAAATCCCATGGAATAGGTGGAAGTCAGGATTACGTGGAAAGGAGTGAATTAATAACGGTGAAAAAAATTTGTCAGAAACATCCACGCGACGGTGAAATAATGCGTCAGAGATTCGCTTTGTACGAAAAGCCATGGAATCGAAACGGAGGGAGGAATAACGAGCCGGAGGGAAAAATTGGATGGAACGTTAGCAAACCGAGCGCACGGACCAGAGGTGGTTTCCCGAGAGGTCGGAGGAACGCTGAGCACGCCGGAAAATCGTCGTTCCAAGGACGATACCATTCGACGACACACCGAGGGGAAATATTTGCTCCGGTTCCTACGTCACCGAGCTTTCTTACGTGTTGTGGGCGTTGCGGACTTACGAATCGAAGTATGGCGGTAGCGGATGCGGAGCTTCCACCGCCAATGACTCCGCTTGTGAATGGCGGTCCGAGCTTTGAAAGCATCCTCGCCACCAGCCGAGACTTCCGGTTTTCCTCCTTTAAAAAAGCCGACGTGGATATGTGCCAGGCTTCTCTTCCACCATCGTCCAACCGCCGCCAACCATCTCTTAACGTGTACCAGCAACACGTCTCCAACGACTCGAGATCCCTTTCATCCTCCCTCGCGTATAATCCGTTCTTCGTTACCCCCGTTTAAGAACTCGCCCCCTCCCCGTTTCCAGAAATACAGAGATAACCGTCGCGGCAGAAGTAGAACTCGAGCAAGCGTGTTTGGAAAGTCTGAGAGATATCGAGGGAAAGAAGCTTGGGCAAAGTGCACGTTTCATACAACCCGATCGACAGTTCCCTCTTCCGTTTGATTTTCTTTGTCCGAGGAGATAGCTTTCTTTCCTTTTACCCCCGTGCAAGTCTCGGGAGTAAAAAGAGGTAGAAGAATAACGATTACGTTTCGAAATTCAAGCTTAGCAGTCTGAATTCGAGAATTCAGACGAGCCTTCGAGTTCGGATGTTCGAATTTAATTTTCTCTCTTTAATTCTCTCGTAGTTTACCGCCTCTTCTCCTCTCTTCCAAACACTTTGCTAGTCGAGTACGTCGAGGGACGGGTCCCGTGGAAAGGCAATTAATCGCGGCATTTCTCGACTAGGTCGCAGCGAAAGTTGGAAAGTTGTCGGTTTCCACGGGGCGCGAATATCGCGAGAACCGGGCCCGTCTTTCCCGGAAGTTCGATTAAACAACGCTCGCGATTGGTCGGGACAATGTACCTGGACGCTCCGCAAACACCTGCGGGCTTATCGGGCGGAAGTTTTAAGCGGAAACTTTTCTAGCCACCGGCAACGGAAGCTCATTCGAAGATCTCGTGTCGTCGAGAAGTTCTGCTTTCCTTGCGAGCAACGTACGCTCCCGCCCCCGCCCCTCGCACCTTTCCCCGGCCCCAATTTTCTTCCCCTCCGTGTCCACGGAACTTCTTAATATGAACAGAAATTCGAAGCCAATTTGCTGTGAAACAGTCTCGTACGTGATGCGACGAGAATACACCGTCGATCGTAACTTTGAGACCATCGCGGACGTTGGCCTTCTTGCTTCGTGACCGTAAACCTGAATCTGTTGCTTCTCTCGAATATAGTATCGGAGAATGGAATAAAATGCAGTGAGAATTGCTGAATTATTTTTCACGAATAGCCGTCCTATCTAGCTTCTTGCATTCTAATCTATTCGTTTGCATTTGAATCGTTATGTACATCTCTGTAATGTTCAAGGGCTGAAAGTAGTGGCGAGGTGTATCTACTGGTTACTCATGCAGGCAACGAAAATTTTACGGAAAACGATACATCGGATGTAGTAACTAAATATCGTCGGAACAAACATCAACGGTGAGCTAAATCTAAATAGAAAATATTCTCGGAGTTCTAGCAAAATTCGGTACTCGGAATACAGTTCTAGTGGTACGAGTCTACGATAACCGCGGCGACAAGGCGCGTCTTATCTTCTTCTTGCGTCCATCCAGGAAACGTCGGATCGATTTTCAATAAGCAACCGCTTTCCAATTTACCCAGAGATAGAAGTCTCAAACTCACGATCGTCGGCGTATCCGTGAAAACGGCGCAGATAGATAAAGAAAAACCAGAAAACGAACGACACGCTCGTGCCGATGTCACGACGTTAACGTACCCATGTATATATGCGTCTGAATGTATACACGAGAATGTTGTACATAGATATATACATTTTGCGACTGTATACACGGATGTATATACGTGTACGTCGTGGATAAGTGCATGCTGTGCGAGCCAGGCTCCAAGTGACGTCAGAAAGTAGTTGGGGATTTAATCTCGGTTCGCAGTTACTGTCTCGAAATTACACCGGGCGTATCGATTAATCGAACGTTAATTGCCCACTAGAGAAGCATATTCGAGAGACTTGTCGACACTCTCGGCTGAGGGATGCGGCTCCGTGATTTTCGCGGAGGAACTCCGTCGAAGGCCAACGTTGCGTTTCTCGAATCGAGATTGAATCCTCGGTAAATCTTACGGAGGACAGGTGAAATAACTATGCAGTAACATGCGAAGATCTGTCGTTACGGGTCCACTTCCGCTTTCACGAAACGAATTCGCAGTGGAGCAGAAGAGGCGTCGACCTTTAAAGGAAAGCTTTCTAGGACAAAGGCTCGTCGGAAGAGAGAGAAAAGCTGCAGCGCGAGACACTTCGCTGCGAAAGCGGATGAAACTTCAAAGAAAGCGCGTGTGTATCGAATAGTCTGGATAAAGGTACTTCGTCCGTCGCCATTATGCGAATCTTTTTCGTCGCTGATGGCTCGTTTACCCTCCCTTCGCCCTTTGTCTTGGATCTCTTCCTTCGATCACCGAGCGGATCTCCACGATTACATTTTCTATAGGGAGTTTCGTTAACAATTCCATCCGTCTAATTACTCTTCGGTACTCTTTAGCCGACGTCACGTCTACGGCGCATCCGTGATAAATAGGAGGGAAGCAACGAATAAAATTTCTCGAAGGGTTTCGACTCGATCGAATACTATCCTCGAGATCCCCTCGGATGAGCTATGGTCGAGGGTCTCGACTGCAATGCAGATACAGCGTCGAGTATTTTCGATCGCGAAACGACGGTAAACCGAACGAATTAAGTTCACAGCGTACTTGGCCTGCGTGGGCTTGATCCCGTGTGCTTCCAGATCCTTCTCCAGCTGACGTATCCTGATCCTCGCCATGTCTAACTCGTGCTTCACCTTCCACAAGTGAGTGTCGCATATGGGATCCCTGCATCTATGGTACCTCAAGATGTCCTGAGCCTCGTAGACCGCGCCGCGGAACGTCAGCGATTTTCCCATGCTCTTCGAAAAGAATTTTTAAGTAGATTTTACGCTTTCAAGCTCGTGTACCACGATACACGATACGAAGGAAAAGAAAAATGTACGCTTTTGTAATATGCAGACGCGATGATGAAAATTTGAACGCAAGAACATTGACTTCGCTGTGACCGATATACTCGGAGGGAAATATGATAGATTATGCAGGCCGGAAGCCGCTTACCAAGCTGAAAAGTGCGCAAGACCCACCGCCGTCGCTTCGCGCCAGATGCTGTCTGATATATTTGAAATACAAATATTCCAGGAGGAGGAGGACCGCTGCCAGAAGAATTCCCATCATCAATAATAGAAACGCGGACAAGAACTGCTCCAACGCCAAGGGATCGCTGCTCTTTTGTACCTCTTTGCCTGGCTTACACGTCCCTGTCATCCAGTACCTTCTTAGACGCTCCAAATCCCCTGGAATTTCAGTGTTCTTGTCTTAAGAATGAACACGGCAGCGTGAAAAGTCTTTCAATTCCTCCGACACCGCTGAACTGATTACATTTTTCGTTTTCGTCAGAGTCTTCAAAAATCTACCAGGTATATGCAAATACGCAATTAGAGTCAGAGATTCTGAATGTTTTAAAAAATTAATTAACACGAGATTTGTATTTTGTTACAGATTGCTGATTTATTGGAATCAATTTTGGAAGGAAAGAGTTCGAGTTGAATAAAATAAGACTCGATAATCGGGTAAAAATTTAATAAATAAATTTAATAGAGATAATCATTGGAATAGAATCCATGGATGATACGACTCGTCGTCTGATTTCAAAGGACACGTAAACAGGAATAGATACCGTTGTCTCTGTAGTCGAGCAGACGTTTGTTGAACATCTGCAGGTATTTGGAATTCCTCGAGAACGCGAGGCCGTATCCGGTCATGGCGTACCAGGATCCCACGGTCAGTAATCGGCAGTCCTCATCCTGCGCCACCAAATAGTCCAGCACTGTTCCGTCGTAGATAAACGCGTCCATTTCTCTGTTTCGGAGGAAACGACCTTGTTCAGAAAATTGAGAAACTAGCCGAGAAACTCGTCGGAAAATCGTCGAATCGAACCAGTGGCACGGTTGATCGTCCCACCCACACCCCGGAAACTTTTTCTTCCCACGAAGAACCATCTCTCAGTCTTATCACGACTGCATTCTCTAACTTTCTCTCCAGGCACGAAGAAATCCTTCAGCGAAACGTTTTCCTGCATTCTTCCCGATTATTGCAGCTCGGTCACGCGAATATCAAAACCGAAAGTATTAAATCAATTATCAATTTGAAATTTCGAAGAATCGCAGGCATCTTAAGAAAATTCCCATTGTTTCAGATTAAGGAGTGAAAAGTTTCTATAGCAACTATAGTATTTATTTGGAAGATGGCCGCATAACTGTTCGTCCAGGTAAAATTTAAATAAAGACACAGAAATTAATTTTTAATGACACAAGTCAAGCTGTCATTCCATAAAATTCGTAGTTATTGTATGTAATGAAAAATTGAACAAAATACCGCGAATCTTGCATAAATAAACGTTAATTTCCATATTTTTTTTAGGAACCCAGTACATGGACGAGCACTCATGCTGCCGACTGTAGATTCAAGAGAACTTGATTGGAACTCGAAAATAAAAATTTTGGTATCAAGAGGAAGCATCAACTCGACCCCTGGGATAGAAAAATACCCTATTCTCCGTTTGCATGGTAATTTACATCCCACCCGCAGCCTTCGTTTTCCGAGCCTTTAACCTGACGCCGGATCGCGTCAAAAGCTAAGGGAACTAGCTCACGGTGATTAAGCGAGCAACTCCACTCGGGAACTTCGATAACGAGCTACGTGTACGTAATGCGTGAGCATTAAGCGCGGTTAAGCGGTGTCTGGCAAAGTTCTAACACAATGACAGACGGCAATTGCAACGACATACACGTTTGTTCGGCTTACCCGCTGATAACCGCCTCGATCCCCTCGGCCACGCTGCTCTTGTTGAACTTCTTCATGTACGCGTGCATGTCCTTGAAGTATTTCGCCAGCGTGCTGTCCGTGTGGCTCCAGGGTATGGTACCGAACTTGAACATAGGCTTGTGTGACCACGGCTTGGCCAAACGGTGATCGTCCACGCCGGTGAACTCGTGGAACTCCTCTCTCGTGATCATGAAGGCAGCCAGGTTGGCAGTGTAAATGGCCAGGAACACCACGGCGAACAACGCCCATACGTTTATCATAAATCTGGGTTACAAATGTGTAGTTAGGTCTTGTCGATAAGCAGTTGTTGGGTCGCGTTGTTGGCTCAGGGATACTAGCTGAGTAATTTTAGGAGTTAGTTGCGATTTTAGGTCTATTATCTTTCTTCGCATGGTATTCACCTAATTTTTGTGCTTCTTTATTAGGAAGATATCGAGAGATTTCTTTCAAATTTCTTTGACTCCACTTTTTAACGAGGATTATTTTCGTTCTCTTTCGTCGGTGGTACGAGGAATATGAATTCACGTATGAAAGGAAGAACTGTAATTACAGGAATAAAAATTCCATGTTTATAAGAGATAAAAATAGTAGAAGGGATTCGATAGGAGTACGAGAAAAATTACGCTGTCGGAATTAATTTTCGCTTTCATTTATCACTGCGTTATCCACCGCAATAATTGAAATCGATCGTTCGTAAAGAACGTCTACGTGCTGTATGAAACTTTAACATCGATACAAATAACCCCGAGCTAGGATACGTCGATTTGGTTCACGGTACTTGTTCAAATACACATTTGTACCCAGTATATTTCACAGTTCGTACCAAATTAATCAATCAATACCCGGGAACTGTATTTACATTGTATCCCATCGAAAAGGCTTGTTAGAACTGTGTTGTACTTCAATATTATTCCATATCGTGGTACAGTTCATACACAGACTTCGAATTTAATCGAAAATCGCGAAAAAACGAAGGAAGATCGGAACGAAGAGTGCAGAGACGATAAAACGATGTTTCTTTCAAGCCGATCAATTCGTCGACCCGGTTCCACGTTTGATTGATTCCTCCAAGTGGCGCATCCATCATTACAAATCCAATGACAATTATTTCCCGGTACATTGAATATAATACGATCACGGAAGCGGAAGATTTGATAGATGTCTGGAAAGTCGAAGACTCGAGGCTTCATTCGAGGTCGTTCATTCAACCGTCTCGTATTTTCCATTCGATTCCGCCCCAAATCCCAAGAGTTTGATAGGAAATTTCAACGAACCGTCATCAACGCGAGCACCGATTTTAATACACATTTTATTTCATATCTCGCGACATCGTGGCTTAGCAGCGCCGTGTTTTATCGCATTAACATGGGCCAGTGCCGGGGGCTTTTATTTACGATCTCGTCCGACCTCCACCGATTATCCCGTGTTATATTTTTACCAGCGTTGCGTAACTTTTTTCCCGCTTAAAAATTACAACCCGTTCGTCGAGGGATGAAATATTCCGCGGCCGATTCGCGGCAGGGCGGTCTGAAGAGCCACGGACGCCGGAAGTAATTCACAGGGTTCCACGGAGATTAAGCGAAAGAGCCGCATTTGAATTCGCCGCTCGACTGGACCGAGAAATAAAACGTTCATTTATCACGGATAATACCGCGGCCGAATACAGCTTCTTGGCACAGAAACGTTTCAACGTTCCTGGGCTGTACACTCCGTCCAGCGAAATCCGCGTTGCGATCTGAAGATACCGTCCTTTTGATTTAAAGCCGCTCTGTCTGCTTACCTACTCGCGAATTATGACGCTTCGCGCTGTCCTCCTATCAACAGACCTCTCCTGCAGCGAACTTTAATTACGGCGAGATAATCGGAATTACGACATTTTTGAGTAAACGTTCGGAGAGCAGCTAATTAATTACGATTTCGCGAAATACGAGATAAGTTTCAGGTACGAAATACGTCTGTAGGGTTTACTCTTAATTGAATCTGTTATTCGTAGATGCAAGTTTAGAGGTTGGAGAAGTAAGGACGCTTCTTTGATAACAGTAACAGCTTTATTTAGGATAAATGGTATCATTTGTTCGCGAAGTCTCTCACTCGGGATACTCTCAGGTCTCTAATTGTCTGATTTTCGTTCTTTCAGGACTCTTAATGCAAAAGTAAGTCCCTCTACAATTGCTCTCAATTCTAATCCATTCTCATTTGATTCCTTTTTTCAGGTTTACCCAAAATCCCGCAGTCAGTCGCTTTCCAGGCACACTCGCAACTGCACCCTCAATGGCGCCATGTACCTCAAGCCCTCAGGAACATACGTAAACTTTCTTTGTCATACATAATTCTATCATACAATGTCTCAAACACTCGTCGCATTCTTTCAGGACTGTACCTGTTCGACAAAATTCCCATATCTTTTCGCGTCAAATGTTCCAATATTAGCTGTCTCTGAAAGTAGCCGAAGGATCAGATATTCCAACAATCAGACTTTAAACAGTTTCCAAGCTATATATGCCAGGAGTTGGAAATGGATCGACATAGTATGGAATATCAGTGTAACCAGCACGGTAAAACGAATTGGGTAATAGAAACTGAAACAATTTCGCGAGAATTAACCCTAACGTTCGCTCCATTATTTCCGGAATTCCATCTCGAATAATAACGCGATCTCCGAAATCGGTCTTCGCATTTAAATTCAATCAGAGATGGAACGATCAGAGAGAACGAATTGCGCATGAAATATCCCGATCAGCCTCGAATCGCTATTAACAAGTTCCCATCTATCCCCGATTAAGATCTATTTTTGCCCCGCAGGAAAGAGGAAGGCAAAGGATTAGGACGAGAATTAAATTGGTCCACAAAGCACGCGAACGAAGATTCGCGAATGTCATGCGCGAACCGTGCGATCCCTTTTGATCCCTCCTTTGATCCCTGCTCGATGCAGGGAAACAGGTTAACCGGGTTTCGCGAGATCTCTCTTTCCACCTTGTCCCCGGCCTTACCGAGGGACATGATTCGCGGCGAGGATTTTAATTCCGATGGAAATTGTTTTACCGACCTGGATGTGAATCCCCTGGGAGAATCGATATGGACGGCTGCCTGAAATAACACGGCCCAGACCAGCCAGTACGTCCGACAGAAGGAGAACCGATGGTTGGGCGACGGATTCATCTGCAATCGGCAAAAACCAGCCACGTTCATCTCTGTTTGAAATCGTTTGTACGCTAGATACAGAGTGCAATAATAAGAAAACCCTCTGGTCTACGGCGTGAACTAGGGTAGGTTTGGGTGAAAGAGATCACGTGGCAGGTAGGAGTGTAATAACACGATAAAATAAAGAGGAGTGGTTCGAAATAATTCGATAGGAAGCCGTATTTTTCCAGCGTAGAAAATTATTTAAAGCGAACAACCACTCGGTGGCGTTAATTAATCGATTTAACTTAAGCTTCATTTTCTTCCGCTAGAACCGCATCGGAGCCTTCTGCGAGCAATTAGGGTGATTAATGTCCCTCTCATGGAGCTACTTAATTTTATCTGCGAGTATATAACATCGCACTGACCGACGCGAGGAGAAACCGTAAAAACACCCTGAAGATTCCGACGCGAAGCTTAAGAATCAAAGTCGCGTTAAGGGAAAGGGAACGTAAGAAATTGAACATCGTCCTGCTCCCTTCCTTTCGCTCTAGGGGAATTTTCAGCGAACAAAAAGTCGACAATCACGCTCGTAAACTGCTCACGAGATCGGAGCTTTAAATCGCAAATTCTAACGTCGGCGAAGGGGGAGTCAGGTTTTTTCGCGAATCGGGGGAAGGAGGACGTCGCGTGGTACGATGCGAAGGGAAGAATACACGATCAATCTCTTTTTCCCGGTGCTGTGTCACGGTGGTGAAGTGTCATTAAGATTAACGACATCGCGCGACGACTAATTCGCTGTGCGAGATGCGTTGCGTCGGAGACGAGAAAACACACATAGCTAATAAGAAGCGAAATTAATAATACCGGTTTGCGCGCAGTGTCTGAAGGGTTTACCTTCATGTTGAAACCGGATGGTGACAACCATTCGAACAGCAGGATCATGAACGTGGCCGCGTGTATGGCGACGAAGCCGACTAGCATCCAGGATGCGGTGTCGAATGGTTCTGGAAATCGTAATTGCACAATTTTTTCCTGCGAAATGTTTCAGAATATATTACATACATACGCAAGACAAAGATGGCGACGCGTAAAGTATACAACTCGCTGGGAATAATAAACCGAGGCAAATTTTTTCAAGCGAAAATACGAATAAAAATTATATCTTTCTTCGTCGCACACGTGGTTGTCGAATAAATAAATATATTATACCACGTATGTATATATGGTGGTATTCGCCTGCGCAAGGTTAATATTCATGCAAGATGCATGGAAACGTTCCTTTATATTTTCGAATGTCAATATTGCTTTATATTTACAAGAGGAGCCAAAAATGTAATCAAAAATTACTATACATATTCTGCTTCGTTAATTCCAGTCTCTATTAGAACGAGTAATAAATTCTTTTGATTTTCGGTGTATTCATTTCGAAGTACGTCATAAAAGTGTTAGTATCATGAATAAACATGGGAGAGATCGTCGGAGTTTTAAATAATTCATGGGATTATTCATATGGCTTTATAATTGCAGGTGGCTAATAATTCGTAGGATTATTCGTCGTTAGTTCTTCTCTTAATACATATCCTCGTTTTACAAGCAGGAATTAATATTCGGAGAAAGCATCGGAATGTAGAAGCAAGTAATACACTTTCAAATAATTACACCAATTTTGTCAACGCGAAAAATTTCGACATAGAACAGGGTAACGAAACTGAACGTACTACTGTCTTCTCTTCCGGTGAGCTTTTATTGCCGGTGATCGTTTGATAATTTCTCTGGAGTTTCGCGAGGTCTGTACACCGATCGGTATAAGAACGGTACGTAAACTTCCGGTTCGGATGATGATCCACTTACCGACTTCCTGTCTCGTGGAATAACATAGTCGTAAACCATTAACTTCCAGAAGTATTCCGGGAGTGCAACGCAGCCTGTTCTTAGAACCGATCAGCGTCCGCTTCGAATTTATCGCGCATTCCCTTCCAGCAAGGGGGTATAATACATCTGCTGCATTTTTGGAATTACTCAACAGAATTCGGGAAAATTGCAAAACTTCGGAACCATTTCTATCGTATAGTTTCATAATTCCAATCGAAAGAGGTACGTATTTTAAATAGGTACGCGACCAAATTTCATTTCGCGCGTTTCGTATTATTCGGGATTTAATTGCATAAAAATGGCCGACAAGCAACGTTTTATTATTATTATTTTCTCGCGTAACGCCATCGCGAATCCGTGCGAATTTCAGCAAGGTTCAAAGCGAATGTTTAATAGAGCATTTACGAGCACTTACCAAGAAAGGCAGTGGGAGATATAATACCAGTCCTCTTCGCCACCACAATGGCGATACCAGTCTCCATGTACGGCACCGTGAAATCGACTACGGCTTCTCTTTCCGAATTAATCATCAGAGACGTCATCACCATGTCTGTCTTCCGGTTCACCAGGTCGGCTATCAAACCGTTCCACTTCCCATTCTACGAACAGTACAATGCGTCTTTTATCTTTGTAGCCCTTCGTGATCCCTACGTCGATTTCGCATCGGGGCCCTGTCCCATCCGATTCTATTTTTCTCTGATTTTGAAACAGGAAACATTGCCATCTTCTTTGTAAAATAATTCAATAGGAATACGTCAACGGGAACGACGGGCTAGTTAGAAAAATACGGGAGTAGGATAAAATTTTGAGCAGCGTTTCGGAGATCTCAGTTAGGATACGGCGTGAAATGCGACTCGGATCGCAAAGGGTCGATTGCAAAAACAGGAACCCTGTAGTACACCTGCGTCAGGAAATGACATATCGTAAGAAAACTCGATTAACAGCGAGTATAGCTGCAAAGCTGTACAAACAGGTCGTTTTCGAAGATATTTCGCGCAGGGCGCATAATTAGTCCCTTAATTATGCAGATTGAAGGTGCGACGTGAGCTCGACGCTTTGTCGGCTGCGTGAACCTCGATCGTGCCTCCTCTGTCGCAGATTCGGGATTAACGGGCACAATCGCAATTACGCGTGAAATTAATCCGTATCGTCGCATCGATGCCTTCGCGTTAAAACCTGAAAGCTCGGATTAAACGGGATCTACTATACCGACGCGGACCAACTTCCAAGACGACCTCCGGCCATTTTCTCGATTATTGAAACTAATCCACCTGCCCGTTCTCGCGGATTAAGATTTCTTAATTGGTTTTATAGGAAATGATCGCGCCACCTATTAGCCTTTATCTTGGCCCATTGATCGCGGCATCTTTCTCCGGGAAATCAATTTCTTCGGACCGGAACTGCGACGGAGGAGTACAATGTCGCTGGTGGGCTGGAAATGCATGTTTGTATAGAAAATTGATAGCGAAATGGGATGGAAATTTGCCTCGTCTTTGGTACACGTGGAATAGATATCCTTCGTGACGCACACTTTGCGCGTTGCTTTTGCAGGGCACATTTGTTTCATAAAATTCGCTTCATTTGTTCCGCGTCATGAATAAACGGCGAAAGTTTATGTAGGCTGCATCTGCGAGGAACGTGTGATATTTGTACACGTGTGCGAATAAATTTGAAAAATGTACAAAGCGCGATATCCGATGCACGTTTGCGGATAAAATGTTATACATTACGGCAATCAAGGCTGAAATAATATTTCACTTCGCGATAAACGATTTCCCTTATGAATTTCGTTACTATCAAATGGCATGCATTTACTGCCTAACATTAGCCCGCTTCCCGCTGTATCGATATTTTATAAAATTGCATTTCAGAATCCACGATTCCATGGTGCATTCTTTTAATTGAGTTCTTGCCGTTTTCTTGTACATACGACACACCGTGCAACGAATTTTAACCTTTTTCTCTAATCCTATTAATTATTAATTAATTTTATTATTAATAACAAATTGTTCACAGTGTATATTTATAATAAAAATGGAAAAATTGATAAATTGCGGAATATCACTTGAACTCGAAACGTGCTTATTTTAAAATATACGTATAATTTAGAAAAAGTTTATAAATAATTACCCTTATTGTTAATAACGAAAATTAATATTGTTAGTGACAAATTGTGTGCATCGTAAATTTATAATAAAAGTGAAAAAATTAATAAATTATTGTCTATTACTTGAACTTATAACGCGCTTACGTTAAAATCAACCAATAATTTCCAAAAACGTTTATAAATAATCACGTCTATTGTTAATAACAAATTAATATTGTTATTAACAAATTGTTCGCAACGTATATTTATCATAAAAGTAAAAAAATTAATAAATTATTAGCTATTAGTGCCGAGAAATAATAATTAATGAAATCGTTAAAATTCGTAAATTTCCGATCGGGGTGGGGGACTCGGCCGATCGGAGTCTATATAAAGGGCGACGGACGGCTGCTCGAGTCATTTGTCGGTTCGACTTCGGAAGTGTAACTTCGAAATTTTTCCGAGTGCGCGAGGGGTGGGAGTTCGAAGTGAGGTTGGGGTTGGCTACCCCATCCTCACCCCACCCCAATTTATTAATCATTTCCTTTTGTTTTCAGATATTAATTTTTCTTTTCTTTCAGGTGTTAATTATTTTTTATTTCAGGTGTTATTTTTCGTTTATATTCATTTATATTTGGACATTCGAATATTTCGTATAATATTCCAATGTCTCGTCGTTGGTTTCTTGTCTCATCGTTGGGCTCTTTATCTCTCATCGTAGGATTATTAATAATTTTTATATTTCAGGTGTAATTTATTTTCTTTCAGGTTTTAATTATTCTTCTCTTTCCACATTTTATTTTCTCGTTTCTATTCATCTTCATTCGAACATTCGAATATTTCGTATAATATTCGAATGTTTCGTTGTTAATTTGCTTATGTGTAATTGTTGGTTTCTCATGTCTCATCGTTGGGTTGTTCCATCTATTTGATTTATCGTTGTCGTTCATATTCGTTTCGCTTTGATCGTCTTTCCTCGTACTAATCCGTTTCCTTTCAGGTTTATATTAATAATATTATATTCTGTTTCAGTTTTTAGGTTTCTCGAGATTCTCAGGTTTCTTCCAGAATTCATTTGGGACATATCAATGGATGACGCGGGGTGCGTACGTTACATCTAAGTAGACCTAAGTTGTAAGATAGATACCTAGACTAAGTTCCATGTGCGCGCTATTCGTACAAAGGTAAGCTGCCTAACTTGGAGCGAAATGTATAAATTCTCTATCATTCTCATATCCTCCTCGTTTAGCAAATAGAACATAATTGTTCTCGCGATAATCGCGAGTGTTCTTAAGCACCGACTAGCCTGCGCGACGTACTCCCTTGTACTCGACAACTTCACGTCTCATAAGTCATCCTCACGACTCGTCTCCGACACTCATTTCCAGCCACTGTCAATCTCGTCAAGCATCGAGTTCCAGGGTGGCCCTCGGGTCACTTGTTTCTTCTGGACTTGATGCGGGGGTCCAGCTGCCCCGGTCGCGTACGCGACTGGGGTTCGGGTACGCAGTTGGACGGACATAGTGTCTACGGTTAGACCACAGGGATGATTAAGTTCTACCCCGTGTGGCAGGGATGCGAAGTGTCTGTCTGGCTTGCAATGCCCCGCCGGACCCTCGTATCGACTCTGGAAGTTTCATTGGTTCGGGGACTATCCTTGGTCCGCGTGTAAGTCTTGACGAGATTATGGCAGTGACTGGACATGGACTAGGTCCGATCGGGAGGGTGCCAAGGCATGAAGTCGTCTTGTACTCGAGAGTACGTCTCGTAGGCTAGTCGGTCTTTCGAATAATCGCGAACTCGTTCGGGCGCGTCGCGATTTTCTATTTGCTCGCGTGTCTCATGTTTCATTCCCTATTTTTATGGGAACTTATTTTATTGCAACAGTAGAGTTTTAGTATATCGAATCGAAGTCCCCTTTGTAAGACACGAAATAAAATAAAGTGTCACTAACGTCACTTTAATTTAATTCGCTCCAAGTTAGGTTAAGCTATCTTTGATAGGGATAGCGCCAGTAGGCTGTGCCATTAGGGCACATGTCTGGGTCTCGATGCGTAACCACCTCCACGTGGTGAGACCTGGTAATTGGTATCGTTTCCTAAAAAAAATTGTTTTTTTTGGGAAACGATACCAAGCTAAGAGCTACGCGCAAAGTTTAAGATATTTCCTAGCTCTTGTAAATTTTCGATATTTCAGTTAAACATATGACGACTTTTGGAGCTGCGAGAGGGAAGTGAACGGAATTCTTGGCAATGACGTCATTCAAATATAGTTATAGTTCATAAAAATGTATAAATGATCCAATTTGTTATTAATAATAAATTGTTCATAGTATAAATTTATAATACAAGAAAAGAATTAATTCATTGGTTATTACTTGAACAATATCATACTAATGTTTAAATGTACCTATAATTTGCAAAAGTGTAAAAATTATTACACTTATTTCTAATAACAAATAGGTCACAACGTAAATTTATAATACAAGCGGAAAAATTACTAAATTATAGGCTATTACTAGTATATATAACGTATTTGCGTGAAAATGTATCTATAATTAGCAAAAAGTTAATAAATTGCTACATTTATTGTTAACAACAAATATCTTGCAACGTATATTAACGATAAAAGTAAAAGAAGTTAATAAATTATTAGCTACTACTTAAACAAACAACGTATTTGTATTAAAATGTATTCATAACTTACAAAAAGTTAATAAATTAATAAATTTATTGTTAATAACAAATTAAAATCAATGATAACAAATAGTTTGTAAAGTATATTAACGATAAAAGTCAAAAAAGTTAATAAATTATTAGTTATTACAGCGGAAAAGTAACTTTTAAAGGAATCGGTAAAGTTCGGAAATTTTCGCCGATCTTCGCCCGGCCGCCGCTATATAAGGGGCCCGCGTGCAGGCTCGAGCCAGTTGTCGCTTCGACTTCGGAGGGTCCGCGTTAATATTTTTCTTTCAGGTACTAATTATTTTTTGTTTCAGCTTTTAATTATCTTTCTTCTTTCAGATTCTATTTCTTTTATTCTAGATTTCATTGTTTGTGCATTCGAATATTTTGTACAATATTCGAATGCTTCGTCGTTGGTTTATTTGTATATCATCGTTGGCTTGATCAATGGCTATTCAATGGCCATTGTCTACTCTCTTGAATAATTTAATAATAATTCCTTCTTTCAGGTACTAATTATTTTTTCTTTCAGGTTTTAATTATCTTTCTTCTTTCAGATATTATTTCTTTCATTCTAGTTTTCATTGTTTGTGCATTCGAGTATTTCGTACAATATTCGAATGCTTCGTCGTTGGTTTATTTGTGTATCATCGTTGGCTAGATCAATGGCTATTCAGTGGCCATTGTCCACTCTCTTAAATAATTTAACAATAATTTCTTCTTTCAGGTTCTAATTATTTTTCTTCTTCCAGATTTTATTTCTTTCATTCTATTTGTCTCTTTGTTTCAGCATTCGAGTATTTCGTACAATATTCGAATGCTTCGTCGTTGGTTTACTTATGTCTCATCGTTGGCTAAATCTTTCCTTTCACAAATTTTACGACTTCCGTTCGATTTGTTTTCGTTAGAGCGCTCGAGTATTTCGTAGAATACTCGAGCGCTTCCTCGCTGGTATGTTTATATCTCACCGTTGGAATGTTTCTGTCTCGTAGTTATATAGCTCAGGTCTCGTCGTTGGCTTGCTCGTTCCATTTGGTTGTTAGCCTTGATGGTTTCCTCGAACTAATCCTTTTCCTTTCAGCTACATATTAACAATAATATATTCTGTTTTAGCTTTTAGGTTTCTCAAGATTCTGTTTGCGACACATCAATGAACGATGCGTGCGTTTACTTTTAAGTAATCATAAGATAGATCCATAGACTAAGCATCATGTGCGCGCTATCTGCACAAAGGTAAGCTACCTAACTAGGAGCGAATATATATATTTTCTCTTATTCCTCTCGTTTACCAAACAGAACATAATTGTTCTCGCGATAGTCGTGATTGTTCTTAAGTACCGACTAGCCTACGCGACGTGCTCCCTTGTACTCGACAACTTCACGTCTCATAAGTCACCCTCACGACTCGTCTCCGACACTCATTTCCAGCCACTGTCAATCTCGTCATGCATCGGGTTCCAGGGTGACCCCCTCGAATCAGTGCGTCTTCTGACCTCGACGAGGCGGTCCGCTGCCTAAGTCGTACGCGACTGGGGCTCGGGCACATGCTGGCTGACGGACTAGTACCATCTACGGTTAGACCACAGGGATGATTAAGTTCTACCCCGTGTGGCTGGGATGCGAAGTGTCTGTCTTGGCCGGCAACCGCCCAGCAGGGCCCTCGCGTTGACACTAGAAGTTTCATTGGTTCAGGGACTATCCTTGGTCCACGTGTAAGTCTTGGCGAGTGTGACAGTGACTGGAATTGAGCTAGGCCCGATCGAGAGGGTGCCGAGGTATGAAGTTATCTCTGTACACGGGAGTACGTCTCGTAGGCTAGTCGGTCTTTCGAATAATCGCGAACTCCCTTTGTAAGACACGAAATAAAATAAAGTGTCAGTAGAGTCACTTTAATTTAATTCGCTCCAAGTTAGATTAGGCTACCTTTGATGCGAATAGCACCAGTAGGTTGCGCCACTAGGGCGCATGTCGGGTCTCGATGCGTAGCCACCTCCACGTGGTGAGACCTGGTAATTGGTATCGTTTTCCAAAGAGTAATTTTTGGAAAACGATACCAAGCTAAGGGCTACGCACAAAGTTTAAGATATTTCCTATCTCATGTAAATTTTCAATGTTCTCTATGAACTGTGAAAATTAAGAGAAGGCAATATCTGTTAAAGTAATGTGAGAAGAAAGAAGAATAAAGTAAGGGAAGTAAGGTAAGTAAGGAAAATAAGGTAAGTAAGGTAAGTAAAATATTTAAAATCTCCCGCAAAGTTTACGAAATATGCCACGATAGAATTCTTGGAAATGACGTCATTTCTTAGAATCGGTCGGCGAACATCCTCCTATCATCTTATGTTACCCTAGTACAAAGTCGCGAAATCGGCAAAGAAATTGTAGCCAAGGCCGCAAAAGTATTGCCCGAGAATTCTTGGAAATGACGTCATTTCTTGGAACTGTCTCGACGAGCGACCTCTTGTAACGTCATGTTCTCCTAATACAAAATCGAGAAATCGGCTGAAAATTTTACGGCATGGCTGCAAAAGTATTGTCCAAGAATTCTTGGAAATGACGTCATTTCTTGGAACTGTCTCGATGAGCGACCTCCTATCATGTCATGTTATCCTAGTACAAAGTCGCGAAATCGGCCGAGAAATTCTCGCCGAGGCCACAAATGCATTGCCCGAGAATTCTTGGAAATGACGTCATTTCTTGGAACTGTCTCGATGAGCGACCTCCTATCATATCATGTTATCCTAGTACAAAGTCGCGAAATCGGCCAGGAAATTTTTCTAGGGGCGGTAAAACTATTGTCCAGAAGCGGCAAAAGTATTGTCCAGAAGCGGCAAAAGTATTGTCCAGGAGCGGCAAAAGTATTGTCCAGGAGCGGGAAAAGTATTGTCCAGGAGCGGGAAAAGTATTGTCCAGGGGCGGGAAAAGTATTGTCCAGGAGCGGTAAAAATATTGTCCAGAAGTGGGAAAAGTATTGTCCAGAAGCGGTAAAAATATTGACCGAGAATTCTTGGAAATGACGCCATTTCTTGGAACTGTTTCGGCGAATGACCTCCTGTCATATTATGTTCTCCTGATACAAAATCGCGAAATTGGCCACATATATTTTCTCGAGACCGCAAAAGTAATGTCCACGGAATTCCTGGAAATGACTTCATTTCTTGGAACTGTTTTACCGATATACCTCTAGTCATATTATGTTCGCCTAATACAAATTCGTAAAATTGGCAGAAAGTTTTGTGCTAACTCTACCAAATTTGTAGGCCCAAAGTTCTGTCAGCATGAGAGCTCTTTTACTGTTATGTTTGCCTAATACAAATTTGCAAAATTGGAAGAAGGTTTCATGCCAACTCTGCGAAATTTCTAGGTCCCGATTTCTTGTATTTCTGTCAGAGCGTGACTTTTTTTAATATCATAATACAAGTTATAAGTAAGGCAAATTTTGTACACAATTGATGCTAATTAATTTATTGGTAATATTTAATTGATATCAAACGTGACTTGGTAATAACCACCGTCGTGATTTCTCGTAAATATACATAATAAAGAACAGAGATAAAAATAAATTGTGTAGAAAAATGATGATATGAGAACAATTGTCTTTATAATGTGTGGAGGGAAGTTATAAATTATCTGTATAAATAATAGTAATTAATGTCCAAGTATTATTTTTGCAGTAATTATTGATATTCAATTAATTAAGAAGAAATTCATTTCCAAAATTATATTGGAAAGTTCGTCAAGGGTGCGCCCTTACGATGCAATTATAAAAGTTCATAAATTAATCTCAGAAATTGTGTAATTTATTATTTTTCCACTGTCCAATTCATTTATGAGGATGTATGAGCTCGTAACCACCGTCGGTAATTCATTGAATTATAATCAGTACCATATGATTTTATTTTCGAAGTTTAGCTTACGGAGTAGGAGCACAGATGGCGCCATGAGATCGTTCTAAAACCATGTGACCCGATAGACGAAGACAGTAGATGACTAGAAAGAGACAGAGAAGCTCCGGTTATGAAAATTAACAAATTACTCGATTACTATGATTAATTGATGAACTTTTATAGATGCATCGCAAAGCTGAAGCTTTGAACAACACTCCTATGTCACTTTCGTACATAATTTTGCGTTAGTTAACTTGTTATTAATTATTATTTGATGGCGTCTGCGATTTGACGACAACGACTGACACGATTGTCCATGGAAATTATCAATTATGAACAAAACTGGAAGTAAAATATGAACTAAAGAGATATGAGAACATTACGAAGGATATTGTTTTTATAATGCATGCATGTAATTCGTAAATTAATTGCGCAGAAAGTTGTTACTAATGACAAAACATTGGGATTTTCCGTAACATTTCGAACACTCCATGCATTAAATATAAATAGTTGATTAATTAAGAAGAAATTCATCTCCAAAATTATATTGGAAAGTTCATCAAGGATGCGCCTTTACGATGCAATTATAAAAGTTCATAAATTAATCTCAGAAATTGTGTAATTTGTTGATTTTCTGCTGTCAAATTAATTTATGATACGAATTATGAATTGATTTGACGCAATCAAATAAATATTAATAACAGGCTAACTAGCACAAAATTATGTACGAAAGTGACATAAGAATGTTGCTCAAAGCTTCAGCTTTACGATGCAATTATAAAAGTTCATAAATTAATCTCAGAAATTGTGTAATTTGTTGATTTTCTGCTGTCAAATTAATTTATGATATGAATTATGAATTGATTTGACGCCATCAAATAATTATTAATAACAGGCTAACTAGCACAAAATTATGTACGAATGTGGCATAGGAATGTTGCTCTAAGCTTCAGCTTTACGATGCAATTATAAAAGTTCATAAATTAATCCCAGAAATTGTGTAATTTGTTGATTTTCTGCTGTCGAATTTATTTATGATATGAATTATGAATTGATTTGACGCCATCAAATAATTATTAATAACAGGCTAACTAGCACAAAATTATGTACGAAAGTGGCATAAGAATGTTGCTCAAAGCTTCAGCTTTATGGCGCAATTATGAAAGTTCATAAATTAATCTCAGAAATTGTGTAATTTGTTGACTTTCTGCTGTCGAATTTATTTATGATATGAATTATGAATTGATTTGACGCCATCAAATAATTATTAATAACAGACTAACTAGCACAAAATTATGTATGAAAGTGAAATAAGAATGTTGTTCAAAGCTTCAACTTTGTGATGCATCTATAAAAGTTCATTAATTGATCATAGTAATCGAGTAATTTGTTAATTTTCACAACCGGAGCTTCTCTGTCTCTTTCTAACCATGTACTGTCTTTGTCTCTCAAGTCACGTGGTTTTAGAACGATCTCATGGCGCCATCTGTGCTCCTATTCCCTAAGTTGAACTACACAAATAAAATCATATGGTACTGATTACAATTCAATGGATTACCGACGCTGCTTAGTTACGTGCTGCTAATACATCTTCGCAAATCAATTCGACATTAGAAAATCAACAAATTACACAATTTCTGAGATTAATTTATGAATATTTATAATTGCATCGTAAAGACGCATGCCTGACGAACATTCCCATTTAATTTTGGAAATGAATTTCTTCTTAATTAATTAATTATTAATAATTAATGCATGGAGTGTTCGAAATGTTACGGAAAATCCCAATGTTTTGTCATTAATAACAAATTTCTGTGCAATTAATTTACAAATTATATGCATGCGTTATAAAAACAATAACCTTCGAAATGTTCTCATATCATTTTGGATCATATTTTACTTCTAGCTTTGTTCATAATTAATAATTTCCATTGACAATCGTGTCAGTCGTCGTCAAGTCGCAGACGCCGTCAAATAATAATTAATAACAAGCTAACTAGCAGAAAATTATGTACGAAAATGACATAAGAATGATGTTCAAAGCTTCAACTTTGCGATGCATCTATAAAAATTATGCTCATTCTACAAAAATTAATTAATCACAGTAATCGAGTAATTTGTTAATTTTCACGGCTGAAGCACTTATGTCCTTTTCTAACCATTTACTGTTCACGTCTCTCATGTCACGTAGTTTTATACGACCTCCTCGCACGTTCTATGTTCCTGCTACCTAACTTGAGCTTCGAGCCCAAAATTATTGATGGTACTGATTTTATTTTAATTACTTACTAACTCTGATTAATTGTTCCTAATACATCCAAATAAATCAACTCGCCAGTGGAAAATTAACAAATTATTCCATTTCTGTTATTAATTAATGAACATTTATAATTGCATTGTAAAGGCACACCCCTTGCGAATTTTCTAATATAATTTTGGAAATTAATTTCTTCCTATTTAATTGATTATCGGTAATTATTGCAAAGAGCGTTCGAGCTACTACCGAAGATAATAATACTTCGACAATCATTTCCAATCATTTACACAATTGATTTATAACTTACATGCACACATTATAAAAACAATATTCTTGGAAATGCTCTCACACAAATTTTTCTTTACATTTTTCTTCTATCTTCCTTCTTTATTAAATATTCTATCGAAAAATCACGATGCTCGTTGTTACCGAATCACGAGTATGTCTTTAATTAATTACGCTGTCTAATAAATTGTATCTTTTTCTATATTTCCTAATATCCAATAAGTGCTTCTCGTAGAGTTTATTTGCTTGAATACGAATCCGTAATCGAGATTATTCTATCGTCCACAGCTTTCGATAAACGTGAGTTTCCTAAAAAAAGCACGATTTTTATTTCAAATGAAATTACAATAAAAAAAAGTAAATAAAATAAAAGATAAAAAGTAAATAAAATAAAAGACGTCTTACACGTTAGATGAGAGTATCCGGAGCATATCAATGCACGTAATTGTAATTATTCGTGTTTCAGAATAATTATAATTGGTCATCGAAGCTTAAAAACAAGCCTCTGATCCTTACTTTCTATGCATGTTCTTCCATATTTACAAAATATCCTTTCTTTGATACGAATTTGCCACACAGTAACGTCTTCTGCAGGTTTTCTTGAAGAAGAAACTAGCCAGGAACAGTTTTAGAACGATGTTCAATATTTACAGGAATGTAAACAATGTATATCGAGCAGAAAATTTTAACCTGTCACCTCCGAGGCCAAACCGAGAAATGACTCGCTCAGTGCCGCGACGTTGTTTATATAGCCTCCGATCGGCCGAGTCCCCCACCCCGTTCGGAAATTTCCGAACTTTGCCGATTCCGTTAATTATTACTTCTCCGCTGTAATAGCCAATAATTTATTAATTTTTTCACTTTTCTTACAAATTTACGTTGCGAACAATTTGTTATTAACATAATAATTTGTTTGTATGTATAATAATTTACAAATTTTGTGCAAATTGTAGGTATATTTTATCACTACTACGTTACGAGTTCAAGTAATAACCAATAATTTATTAACTTTCTCATTTTTATTACAAATTTACATCGTGAAAAATTTCTTATTAATAAACAAATTTGATAATTTGTACATTTTTATGAAGTAAAATTGCTTTTGCAACTCTATAGAATAAACTTCTTTGATACGTATATATAATACATATATGTCAAAATATTTCTATTTCCTCTATATTTTCGGGCAAAATCAAGTATTACATGAAAAGTAAAGATAAAGATTCATTCTTATCTTCAAATTTAGGTGGGAGTTTATTCTTTGACAATTTTATATTAAAAGATCCGCGAGCAATGTCTGTAATGGCGGCAAAATCGCGTATAGATGACACCTAGATAGATGACGAGTAATTTTTCCATATAATTTAATTCAAATAATTATCCAATGGATATTACAATTTAAAATTCGAATTGAACTATGTAATCGGTCAGATAGCCATCGCGAATATTTTCCACGAAACGCAACATTGACAATTTGACTCAAAATGAATGCACTTTACCTAATTTGTTCAAAAAATAAAAAATTCATACAAACTTTGTAAAATACACAGAGTACATTGTACATCTTTCCAAGTCCCAATTGGTTATTAATTTTCTACAGAAAAATATATACTCACTCGAGTATTCGCGTTCGGGTGACGTTCTTCATCGAGACATGTCAAGCAATTGTCATTCCACGTATAGAATTCGTTTTAGCTCACCTCCAGCGTGCCCCACTTGCCATCTTCCACCCTGACGAGCTCATAGGTGAAGCCGATCTCTTCGGAGAACTTCTGAAGCAGGTCGATGCAGAACCCGCTGCAGCACTGATAAACGCTCTCATTCTTCTGCGCCGATTGCATGTCCATCCTGAAAAACGACAGACACCGGTAACATCATGGTCCACTTGCTCTGTGCCACGTTTTATTGCTCCCTTTTCACACCAGCCGCAACGATCGTTCCTCGATCATGGCAGCAGTGAACTATTCGTCCAGGTTCTCCATTATGGACGACAAAACGGGTGTCAAATATTTCGAATTTGTCGTATTATTTGTCACGATTAATGGAAAGAACGACACGCGTTTTGATTACCCTTCCACAAATTTGGCAAGCTTTTTATCAAGACCATGGAGGATCGTGATGACAACCGGTGTCAAAAAGAGAGATTTTTATTCGAAGCGAAAGCATTGGTTAGCGGATTTTGTCGCAGCTTCGAGAGCCTTTTTATGGAGTTTCCTATGCGATAAAATACCAGACACAGTGATATTAAATTTCTGGTTATACGAGATTTTTCGTTGCGCGCGGGACCTATCTCAGTGGCAGATGAAGGATGGAAAAATAATATAAAACGCGGATTTACGCGCGTGTTTTGTTTGGTATTTTCACCGAGTTACAGCTACCTTTATACCCCCGTAACGTATACTTGGTTACATTTATAGAAAGTACTAGAACAGGGAATCCTTGCTCTAAAATAAGACCTTTCGATATTTAAACATCATACCTGTCTTTCTTTTTATAAAATACATTTATATAATATTTTTCATCCCGATAAACAGGAGATTCGGGGAAAAAGGAAAAATATTTGCAAGCCACGAGATGACCCGAGAGAAATTTCATAATATTCGCGAAATTGCTCGATCCCGTCCACACCGTGGCCGAAACAACTGGATTAACGTCACTTCTAGCCAAGTCATGCAATCTGGCTGAATGCGAGTCGGATGGTTTACCCTGGTCACATCTGCGTGTGACAAACCCGATGCTCTTCGCGCATTGTTTCCCCAGCTGGTGAATAACACTCGTTTTCCGTGTTGCATCGGGGAACGCGTTGTTGAATCAATCGATTCTAGGCTTTATATTTTCGGCAACACAGGGGAGCAATTTTCAAATTTTCTGCGCGATACCTTTGAGGCAACTCGCAGTAATTTAAATCGAGGCAATAAAGTTTGGTCAACGGGATCAAATTAGACCGGTGAAAATTGAACAACCTCGATTGGCACAAATAGAAAATAAATAAAGATTACTTCCTTCTCCGCTGGAAAATTTTGGGAAAGCTGTTGCAACGACCATAATCATGTTCGCAATCTCATTGCTAGGCGGATTAAAACTGTAAGAGTAAGCGAGCTCTGGTTACCACAAGATGGCGCGAGTGAGGAGCATGTAATGGCGATCGTCTCGATCCGCGAATAGACAAAGCTCCTTTAAAAAGGGTGAACTGAAAAGCGAAGAGGACAGTTTTATGCCAATAGACGAGAGAATACTGTAGGAAAATAAAGTATGGTCAGCCATCGAAAATTAGAATTATTTAACCTAGCCATTTCCCCTCCTCCACTTACAAAATGGAGGTTCGAGGTTTCACAAATCCTCGGCGAACCCTCGACTTCCATGGATACAAATTCCTATCCTGTCTAAATATCCCCCGCCTAAGGAAGGGCCTTAGGGGGCTCAGATAGGGCCTGCTAGAAAGCCTTACCAACGAATCCACTAGCAGGTCAGGTCGAAAAGTATCCCCCTTCATTGCGACCATTTTACCTGCTGCTACCTGTCATAGCAAGACAGCCTACAGGCTGTCAACTGCCAACAGTAGGTACCACGAGACATCGTGCAACCCCATAGCATGGTCCTCACATCGTCGAATTGGAAAAAAGAATTCCCCACTCGATCCCCAGGAACCAAAGGATCCATTTAAACAACCTCGTTTCCATCTCCGGGACATGGCGCGAAGATCAACCCTTTGACTACTGCAGACTTTAAAACGCACCGGTCGTACCACACGGATAGGAATTCATTTTCAATGTCCGTCGAGAATGACAAAATTTTGGGTAGAGATGCGCCCTTCGTGTCAGAAAAGCAAACTGCGTTGAGCGCTTATATGCGCCCTCCGTGTCACAAAAGCAAAATTTCTGAGCGCGAATATGCGCTCACAGTAGCCAAGGGGTTAAACGCTGCGACTCCATGGAACACAGGTCGACGTATGAATCGCCTCTCCTCTTTTCGACGTCTTCCCCGCAAAACGAGCGCGTCGATATCGCGTCAATCAAAATTTCCAATCAACGACTGTCGTTTAAACGTTCGACGTGGAAATCCGCATAGCCGCGAGGAATTCGCGTCGGACAGGCGTCATCGATCGCCGAGCCACGCTCGTTAATCCTAAGACGTCCGCTGGTCGCCAATGTATCTTAATTAACTCCGTATAACGGGCGTAATTGTGGAATAAACTTGCGAGGAAACGGGATCCGGTGATAGACCCGTTGCAGAAACGAAGGAGCCGTGTCTCTGGGACTATTATGGTCGAAATTAACCGGTGACAAGGGTGCGGCCTGCAATAACTGGCCTGCTGGACGCAGCCTGCTCCTGTGTCAACCGACGAAGGGACCCATGACTCGTGTTTTCGAGACGCACAAACACGCGATACCTGTACAGCATACACATATGCACGAGATACGGGCGGGACAATGACACGTGGCTTGATTGACAGCTGGTTGCGAGACAATCGGGATTGCTATGACTCAGGAGGAACCGCCTCGGAGAAAGTTTGACGAGGATGAAGACGAGTGATGAAATTGGGATTCATTTTTGCAGAGGAGACACGTATTGATCGTTCACTGTCAATTCGTAATAATCGATTTGCGAAAACGAGGTTGGAAGAGTTGTTTGACACATGACGCAGGAGCAAGCCTTGACATTCTCTGGAGCAGTTTTGTGCCATAAGGTATACTCGGCAAACGGATTACGCAGGGATTTTTCTTTGAGTATCTTACGAGATAACGATACTCGGGATGTTATTAATTTATGGAAAATGTACAAGAGTGACATCCCTCCGTGGAAAGAATTTTACAACAGTCTTCTACCCTGGGACGTTCGCGGTTGAGTCCTCGAGCGTGTTCCGTGGTAATAGGGAAGGCAACAAGTAAATATTCTGGATAACGCGTGACTTGGATTTTCCAGAATTTTTATCCGCAAGGAAGAGCTTTTATAGAGGCTATTCGAGGGTTGCAAGGCTACCTGTCTTTGAAACTTTTAATATCGCGAAGCTCATTTGAAAAATTCTTGCGTACCTTCTTAGCATTAAATAAACCCTTTTGGGTAATTTCGCAGTGCTGTAGAAAGCAGTTGGAATATTTCAAGCAGAGGAAACGTGGGAACCATGGGATACAGAGTTTATCTTATCAATTACAACCCGTGTTGACGATATTCACCTAATTACCACGATTCTCCTGCATGGAGACGCAACTGGGGTAAATTTTGACAGCAGAGTCAGCAGACCAAGTATTCCTGCTACTCTCTAACGTCGTTCTGACTGTAATAATGTTAGGTTTACTTTACCAGCCGACACATATATCGCGTAACCGAGGGTGAAAACTACCAGCGAGGTATTTCTCCCGAACTCGAAGATATTCACGAACGATCGCCTATATTTCGCGACTTCCTTGGCCGGTTGCTCGTAAAGTCTTGCGTAAAGCAAATGTATCGTCCCGTATACGTTAGGCGCATTGACAGGAAACGAGAGAAGGTCGATACAGGATAGTTTATGCGTGGCCTACACATCGAAACCCTTATGTATTGACCGCGCAGTTTGGTTCGCGCCGTAAAGGTTTATGGCGTTTCTAGGGGTTGTTAAACCCTCAACGACCGCTGTCAATTGGCATTTTTTCAGGAACATGGCCAAACGCGCGGACCACGTATCGTTCAGTCGATATTTTCGTATCAGCGAGTGAATATATAAAAGTGTACACGTACCACGAGCAATTTTCTTCCTTTTACCTTAAAAATTCAGGTAAACGATTGATCTTGTATTGCATTTTCGTAGAAAGAATTTTTAAGGATGATTTCAGATATTCCTTCTCGCATGGCAAATTCATTATGACCTGAGTCATGCATTTAAGAATTTTATTCAGCCTGTATTGAACATTGTCATATTGCTGAGTGGACAGAGTGCTCGTTAATACGATTGACGAGTGTTTGGAACGGTGTGATAGAGCGGATTAAGGGGATGTTTAGGCTAGACTATCAATGGAGTGAGAAGAATGAATGAGTTTCTGGAATGCACGTGGAATTTTTGGATGCTTGGCAGTATAGAAATAGCGTGTGTTTGGTGCGTGTATAAGAAGGGATCCCAAGGGATTACTTCAAGAGTGTCAGAAGGGACGTCTGAAACTTGCTACTCAGAGTTAGTCGTGAGAATGACGAGTCACGTAGTGAGCTGTATTTCAATTAATAAAATAAATATTATTAAGAAAAAGGAAGGCTCTATTTCTATTACACCCATTCCTACAATATGTGCTTCACAGTATAATTATATCAAAGATGAATCTAGACCAGGTATACCTAAGGTTTGTTAGGCAAGGGTCAAACATTATTCGAAAACCCTATCAATTATAGCTCCAGAAATTTCATGTCAAATGGAACTTTAAGGCGCGTTCTAAAAATTATACAATTTCATCGCGTGTTAGATTGTTTACTTCTCCATCGCTCTTGCGAAAGCTAGAAAGCTTTCAACAGACGTACAGTTTCAACCCACAAATATTTTCATCCATCGAAAATTTCGAAAATAAGTAAAGATAAAGATTCATTCTTATCTTCAAATTTAGGTGGGAGTTTATTCTTTGACAATTTTATATTAAAAGATCCGCGAGCAATGTCTGTAATGGCGGCAAAATCGCGTATAGATGACACCTAGATAGATGACGAGTAATTTTTCCATATAATTTAATTCAAATAATTATCCAATGGATATTACAATTTAAAATTCGAATTGAACTATGTAATCGGTCAGATAGCCATCGCGAATATTTTCCACGAAACGCAACATTGACAATTTGACTCAAAATGAATGCACTTTACCTAATTTGTTCAAAAAATAAAAAATTCATACAAACTTTGTAAAATACACAGAGTACATTGTACATCTTTCCAAGTCCCAATTGGTTATTAATTTTCTACAGAAAAATATATACTCACTCGAGTATTCGCGTTCGGGTGACGTTCTTCATCGAGACATGTCAAGCAATTGTCATTCCACGTATAGAATTCGTTTTAGCTCACCTCCAGCGTGCCCCACTTGCCATCTTCCACCCTGACGAGCTCATAGGTGAAGCCGATCTCTTCGGAGAACTTCTGAAGCAGGTCGATGCAGAACCCGCTGCAGCACTGATAAACGCTCTCATTCTTCTGCGCCGATTGCATGTCCATCCTGAAAAACGACAGACACCGGTAACATCATGGTCCACTTGCTCTGTGCCACGTTTTATTGCTCCCTTTTCACACCAGCCGCAACGATCGTTCCTCGATCATGGCAGCAGTGAACTATTCGTCCAGGTTCTCCATTATGGACGACAAAACGGGTGTCAAATATTTCGAATTTGTCGTATTATTTGTCACGATTAATGGAAAGAACGACACGCGTTTTGATTACCCTTCCACAAATTTGGCAAGCTTTTTATCAAGACCATGGAGGATCGTGATGACAACCGGTGTCAAAAAGAGAGATTTTTATTCGAAGCGAAAGCATTGGTTAGCGGATTTTGTCGCAGCTTCGAGAGCCTTTTTATGGAGTTTCCTATGCGATAAAATACCAGACACAGTGATATTAAATTTCTGGTTATACGAGATTTTTCGTTGCGCGCGGGACCTATCTCAGTGGCAGATGAAGGATGGAAAAATAATATAAAACGCGGATTTACGCGCGTGTTTTGTTTGGTATTTTCACCGAGTTACAGCTACCTTTATACCCCCGTAACGTATACTTGGTTACATTTATAGAAAGTACTAGAACAGGGAATCCTTGCTCTAAAATAAGACCTTTCGATATTTAAACATCATACCTGTCTTTCTTTTTATAAAATACATTTATATAATATTTTTCATCCCGATAAACAGGAGATTCGGGGAAAAAGGAAAAATATTTGCAAGCCACGAGATGACCCGAGAGAAATTTCATAATATTCGCGAAATTGCTCGATCCCGTCCACACCGTGGCCGAAACAACTGGATTAACGTCACTTCTAGCCAAGTCATGCAATCTGGCTGAATGCGAGTCGGATGGTTTACCCTGGTCACATCTGCGTGTGACAAACCCGATGCTCTTCGCGCATTGTTTCCCCAGCTGGTGAATAACACTCGTTTTCCGTGTTGCATCGGGGAACGCGTTGTTGAATCAATCGATTCTAGGCTTTATATTTTCGGCAACACAGGGGAACAATTTTCAAATTTTCTGCGCGATACCTTTGAGGCAACTCGCAGTAATTTAAATCGAGGCAATAAAGTTTGGTCAACGGGATCAAATTAGACCGGTGAAAATTGAACAACCTCGATTGGCACAAATAGAAAATAAATAAAGATTACTTCCTTCTCCGCTGGAAAATTTTGGGAAAGCTGTTGCAACGACCATAATCATGTTCGCAATCTCATTGCTAGGCGGATTAAAACTGTAAGAGTAAGCGAGCTCTGGTTACCACAAGATGGCGCGAGTGAGGAGCATGTAATGGCGATCGTCTCGATCCGCGAATAGACAAAGCTCCTTTAAAAAGGGTGAACTGAAAAGCGAAGAGGACAGTTTTATGCCAATAGACGAGAGAATACTGTAGGAAAATAAAGTATGGTCAGCCATCGAAAATTAGAATTATTTAACCTAGCCATTTCCCCTCCTCCACTTACAAAATGGAGGTTCGAGGTTTCACAAATCCTCGGCGAACCCTCGACTTCCATGGATACAAATTCCTATCCTGTCTAAATATCCCCCGCCTAAGGAAGGGCCTTAGGGGGCTCAGATAGGGCCTGCTAGAAAGCCTTACCAACGAATCCACTAGCAGGTCAGGTCGAAAAGTATCCCCCTTCATTGCGACCATTTTACCTGCTGCTACCTGTCATAGCAAGACAGCCTACAGGCTGTCAACTGCCAACAGTAGGTACCACGAGACATCGTGCAACCCCATAGCATGGTCCTCACATCGTCGAATTGGAAAAAAGAATTCCCCACTCGATCCCCAGGAACCAAAGGATCCATTTAAACAACCTCGTTTCCATCTCCGGGACATGGCGCGAAGATCAACCCTTTGACTACTGCAGACTTTAAAACGCACCGGTCGTACCACACGGATAGGAATTCATTTTCAATGTCCGTCGAGAATGACAAAATTTTGGGTAGAGATGCGCCCTTCGTGTCAGAAAAGCAAACTGCGTTGAGCGCTTATATGCGCCCTCCGTGTCACAAAAGCAAAATTTCTGAGCGCGAATATGCGCTCACAGTAGCCAAGGGGTTAAACGCTGCGACTCCATGGAACACAGGTCGACGTATGAATCGCCTCTCCTCTTTTCGACGTCTTCCCCGCAAAACGAGCGCGTCGATATCGCGTCAATCAAAATTTCCAATCAACGACTGTCGTTTAAACGTTCGACGTGGAAATCCGCATAGCCGCGAGGAATTCGCGTCGGACAGGCGTCATCGATCGCCGAGCCACGCTCGTTAATCCTAAGACGTCCGCTGGTCGCCAATGTATCTTAATTAACTCCGTATAACGGGCGTAATTGTGGAATAAACTTGCGAGGAAACGGGATCCGGTGATAGACCCGTTGCAGAAACGAAGGAGCCGTGTCTCTGGGACTATTATGGTCGAAATTAACCGGTGACAAGGGTGCGGCCTGCAATAACTGGCCTGCTGGACGCAGCCTGCTCCTGTGTCAACCGACGAAGGGACCCATGACTCGTGTTTTCGAGACGCACAAACACGCGATACCTGTACAGCATACACATATGCACGAGATACGGGCGGGACAATGACACGTGGCTTGATTGACAGCTGGTTGCGAGACAATCGGGATTGCTATGACTCAGGAGGAACCGCCTCGGAGAAAGTTTGACGAGGATGAAGACGAGTGATGAAATTGGGATTCATTTTTGCAGAGGAGACACGTATTGATCGTTCACTGTCAATTCGTAATAATCGATTTGCGAAAACGAGGTTGGAAGAGTTGTTTGACACATGACGCAGGAGCAAGCCTTGACATTCTCTGGAGCAGTTTTGTGCCATAAGGTATACTCGGCAAACGGATTACGCAGGGATTTTTCTTTGAGTATCTTACGAGATAACGATACTCGGGATGTTATTAATTTATGGAAAATGTACAAGAGTGACATCCCTCCGTGGAAAGAATTTTACAACAGTCTTCTACCCTGGGACGTTCGCGGTTGAGTCCTCGAGCGTGTTCCGTGGTAATAGGGAAGGCAACAAGTAAATATTCTGGATAACGCGTGACTTGGATTTTCCAGAATTTTTATCCGCAAGGAAGAGCTTTTATAGAGGCTATTCGAGGGTTGCAAGGCTACCTGTCTTTGAAACTTTTAATATCGCGAAGCTCATTTGAAAAATTCTTGCGTACCTTCTTAGCATTAAATAAACCCTTTTGGGTAATTTCGCAGTGCTGTAGAAAGCAGTTGGAATATTTCAAGCAGAGGAAACGTGGGAACCATGGGATACAGAGTTTATCTTATCAATTACAACCCGTGTTGACGATATTCACCTAATTACCACGATTCTCCTGCATGGAGACGCAACTGGGGTAAATTTTGACAGCAGAGTCAGCAGACCAAGTATTCCTGCTACTCTCTAACGTCGTTCTGACTGTAATAATGTTAGGTTTACTTTACCAGCCGACACATATATCGCGTAACCGAGGGTGAAAACTACCAGCGAGGTATTTCTCCCGAACTCGAAGATATTCACGAACGATCGCCTATATTTCGCGACTTCCTTGGCCGGTTGCTCGTAAAGTCTTGCGTAAAGCAAATGTATCGTCCCGTATACGTTAGGCGCATTGACAGGAAACGAGAGAAGGTCGATACAGGATAGTTTATGCGTGGCCTACACATCGAAACCCTTATGTATTGACCGCGCAGTTTGGTTCGCGCCGTAAAGGTTTATGGCGTTTCTAGGGGTTGTTAAACCCTCAACGACCGCTGTCAATTGGCATTTTTTCAGGAACATGGCCAAACGCGCGGACCACGTATCGTTCAGTCGATATTTTCGTATCAGCGAGTGAATATATAAAAGTGTACACGTACCACGAGCAATTTTCTTCCTTTTACCTTAAAAATTCAGGTAAACGATTGATCTTGTATTGCATTTTCGTAGAAAGAATTTTTAAGGATGATTTCAGATATTCCTTCTCGCATGGCAAATTCATTATGACCTGAGTCATGCATTTAAGAATTTTATTCAGCCTGTATTGAACATTGTCATATTGCTGAGTGGACAGAGTGCTCGTTAATACGATTGACGAGTGTTTGGAACGGTGTGATAGAGCGGATTAAGGGGATGTTTAGGCTAGACTATCAATGGAGTGAGAAGAATGAATGAGTTTCTGGAATGCACGTGGAATTTTTGGATGCTTGGCAGTATAGAAATAGCGTGTGTTTGGTGCGTGTATAAGAAGGGATCCCAAGGGATTACTTCAAGAGTGTCAGAAGGGACGTCTGAAACTTGCTACTCAGAGTTAGTCGTGAGAATGACGAGTCACGTAGTGAGCTGTATTTCAATTAATAAAATAAATATTATTAAGAAAAAGGAAGGCTCTATTTCTATTACACCCATTCCTACAATATGTGCTTCACAGTATAATTATATCAAAGATGAATCTAGACCAGGTATACCTAAGGTTTGTTAGGCAAGGGTCAAACATTATTCGAAAACCCTATCAATTATAGCTCCAGAAATTTCATGTCAAATGGAACTTTAAGGCGCGTTCTAAAAATTATACAATTTCATCGCGTGTTAGATTGTTTACTTCTCCATCGCTCTTGCGAAAGCTAGAAAGCTTTCAACAGACGTACAGTTTCAACCCACAAATATTTTCATCCATCGAAAATTTCGAAAATGCGATTTAGGTTCACCGAATTGCTCGTTGCACTCCTGACAGAATTATTCAGTGAAAGAACAGGAAAGAGTTCGGAAAATGCTCGATGAACCCTCGAATTCGGGGTTCTGTCCTTCGATCTCGAGATCTCGCGGAAAAAGGAAGAGCAAGGTGCAATAAATTACCCAGAGGAAAGCGTGAAAACTCTCGCCTCGAAAAAGCGTTCCCCTTTTTTTCCAGCACCGTAACCTTTTTATATCGCAAAGGTAATTCGTCCTTCAACGAGGCAGGAATTTTATTTCACTCAAAATGGCGATTCTGAAACGAAGGATGGGAACTTTCCCGCTTCCTCTCTCCGAGATCAAAGGTTGGCAAAAATATAATTCTCGCATTTCGGGCTGTTTCCCTTCCTTTAACTTCGTATTCGATTACGCGTTTTGGCACATCCTTCGTCCTAACCTCGCTGCACAGGAGCAATTATCTCGCTCTTTCTTGGCAGTCTGTTGGCACTTTGCCGTGCCGTTTCCACTTCAGGGACAGAGAGATTCTATCACCATTCTACTGTCTGACCTGCTAAGCCCTTTCTAATTCTTCTTCTACGATGTTTTACGAGCAACTAAATTCAGCGAATTGTTCTTTAAGACTAGCCCATAAAACCGCCGGCGTAAGAGTTGCGAGGAAAAGTTTTATTTGGAACGTGTTTGGCTTGTCTTAAGTAATATCTCCGTTACGCAGTATAGAGGCGGTCTCAAGAATCGCAACTTTGATCATATCTTTCGCGAACAAATTTATCGGGCTTGGTTCAATGAGCAGTGTAGCATTTATTGTTACCGACGAGATCGATTGCATTGGAACCCCTGGCAACTTCTCCACTGTACAGAAACGTAAATGTTTTTCCGTGTTTACGCGATGGTAGATCGTGTTTCGCTGTATTTTGTATTTTACGAGTCACGCTGTCGCGATTATATCCGCGATGGACGTGGCGAAATTCAAAATTTGGTTAGTCGGACGAAACGCGGCTTGGCATCCGGGATTGACATCGACAAAGTTCGGAACTAACCAGAAATCGGAAAACTTTGACAGCCATCGTTGGAACTATTCAAACCGCGGTAAACCACGTTACACTTGATCGAAGCGACAAGTTAGCCGGCTAACAAAGATTGGCCACAGGATAAATGAGGTCCAGTGATAGTTAACTACTTGTAATCATCTCGACCTGGACTTGAAAGCAGTAGAAATCTTTTCGGAAAACTCATCATAAAATAAAGACTTGTCGAAGGTCGCAGAAATTCGACTTCGAAATCAATTCCTTCGAAAATCCTAATTTGAGAGTTCAAAAATTGCGGGAATAAAATTTACAGATAATTTAGGAAATGGAGATTTAATAGTGATATATAATAATTTGGAAAGATGATATAAAATTATAGCATTTTGAGATTTGAGAGTATGCCGTAAGGGATTTAATTCAACAGATCCATAATAATCGAAACTAAGGTAGAGTTCACAAAGTGCGACCTGTTTGGCGATCTAGCAAGACTTAGGTAGATTTAGAGGATTTGTAGAAGTCCGCTAATATCTCGAGAAAGCGGATAACGTTCAATGGCATCTAAGAACATTTACTTAGAATCTAAGGAGGTCCAATAGGATTTAACTGATCGAGTTCGCTCGAATCTAATAAACCTCGGTATTTAGGAAAAGTTGATTATAGATCAACGATACGTCGCATCCTGCGTTTAACGAATATCTCATTTGAGTCACGCGGAAAGTGTCTGCGAATTTCTGTGGCTCGCCAATTAGAGGAATGCTCGGAAACCTAGGTAAAGTAGGTCAAAGTTTGGAAATTGGAAGTTAAAGGTAACACACCCGTTGGACGTGTAATTCGGTGGACAGTAGCAAACCACGAAATTGTACGCGAAATTGGTAGTAGATGGAAATTCTGCGAACGGAAGTGAGCTTAAGTCACTGTCCAATTACGAAACGCGTGCAAAATATGGCGTCCACCATAGAAAGAAAAAATATTTCCGTCTTCTTCGCACGATTATTTCCTAAATTATTCCACGCGTTTCCATTAGCTGAAGTTAATACAGAAAATTACCACTCTTGGGCAAGATATTAACCTACATCGAACACCGTATTTATTAATAACGCAGAACGAATATAATCCTGGAATTGCCAGACTTTGTTCTTACATATTCCCGTATCGGACTAAATATATATGGTGGTCGTTATTAATACCGGCTTGTAATCCTATGTTAATAATATATAAATTTACACCACAATAAATTACGCCACATTGCTCGTTATCGTCATTATTCCGCCATTAGGAATTTAAATCTCCGTTACGCGCCATTTGAATAACAGGCAAATAATAGGCAGCTGGATAAAAGCTGAAACACCGGGAGAATTTATCTCTCGGAGAATCTATTTTATAAAACGATTTATATCTACGATTTCTCTCGCTGCAGCGCGTACTTTGTAAAACGTTATCGTAAAATTTTACCACCGATTCGAACACATTCGCGGGGCAGATGTCGGGTCAAGTTAAAGAGAAGAAGAAACCGGGATTCAGCGAGAATAAAAAGGTAAAGTACACGAAGGAGACAGGAAGATCTCCATTTCATATGCGTCCCCAGGAGTAACCACTCTTCAGCGTGCTTAATGTGGATCTCACGTAGAAGAAAAATAGAGAAAGAACCGGGATTCATGCCCGAAACGTGGAGATCGTGCTAAACACTCCTTATCGTACGTAATTATCCTCGAATTGTGACACAGGGATATCTGAACGCTTTAATCGAGCGGAATTTTATTATATTTCAATTTCGAATATTTCCTCGAGTACTTTTGGCAGAATCTTGATATTTCGCGACTATTGTCGCGTTGCAGGCTTTCTGATCGATAGAAGAGATGGCGGAGTTTCCACGTCGTTTCGCGTATCTCCGTATGGAACGAGAACTGGTTTCGAAATGGACAGCGGGGTGTCGGAGAACGGAAAACGGCACAGAGATCGGAACAGGAAGTGACCTGCGGCTGGTATATCCACGAAGCTGATTCGTGGCCGACGACGTGGAATGCAGAGGCAGGAAGTGCCTCGAGGAAACCATAAAGGATCCTCTGTGCGTACAGAATGGAAAAGGAATATCGAGGGGAAGATTTCTTCGTTGAGAGTGTGACAGTTCGAAATGCCAGGCTATACTCGACAGGAGTATACAGGATGGTTCTCACTCTATTTAAAAAGTTAAATGTACGGCTGTTGAACCGAAGAAATGGAAATAAATTATTTGACATCGAAAATAATTGGAATTTATTTTATATCAATTTCGATATACCTATTGTAGGATGGGTTCGATGTTATGACAAGTACACCAACTGTACGTAGTTATGGTATTACATGAAATTAAAGTACTCCTCTGCTGTGCAATAATCTTCGATGTTACACATACAACGGAGCCAAGCTAGGAACGAAATACTCGCTATTGTTTATTATTGCATTGCAGCAACGATCAATGCAAATTTTCAAAGTACGCCATGACACGGAATATCATTTTGATTGTCCGTGAAACGAACGAGCACGTATCTACACATGGCATACGTTCGAGAATTCATGAACTATCCAGCCTACATACCTTGCATTCGGATGTAATATAACAGACGATGATTTCTCGGTGCACATATTCCAGCAAATATGGAATAATTTACGCCACTAAACTCGATTCCATTCGATATTTCGCGAGTAAAGAGAAGCATAATTCTCAGGTTGCTAATAGACAATAAATATCTGCCCGATTTATTTGAACCTCTATTAATCTTCATTCTATGTAAACACGGTGGCTGACACGTGTTCAATTTTGATGATATTCCACAAAATTCGTCTACCATAAAGATACCACGAGATATTTTAGGATTTAAAGATTGGCAATTTGAAGTCAATTAAGATCACCAATGGGTGTAAAAAGTAAGTTAGAATTTAGAACCTGGAAGATCGCAGACGTACACTATGAGTCCTGACAAATTGCAAATTGCATGTCTGCCATTTTAGGGAATTCTTTCCCGAACAATTAGAAGCGGGTAAACATCTTTCCTCCGTAGGTTCCATTATTCTCCCTTAATGATGTTTACCTAGTCTGAGTACACATGCTGATTCGAAGCTCCTAATTACGATTTGGCATGCGTACGAGTCCACGTGTGCGTAGTTTGCTGACCGTGTGCAGCAGGTGATTATTGTTTAATCTGGTGCTTTACCCGATTGAATTGTGTGTAAATTAAGCTAGAATATTAGAACCCTGTCTGTGTAACCTTTCACGATGTTATTCGTCCTTTATAACGATAAATTCACTGAACAGAATTATGAAAATACCAAAATTGGGAATAAATTCGTCCACTATTTTGAACCCAAAGTATTTCCCGCAGCATGAAAATTGGGATGAAGTAGTGTTCTCTAACGAACGTGCAGAACTTCTATGACACGAGAGAACGTTTGACCTCTAAATTTCAGTGTTCCCGGAGTTTCGTCTTTACTTTTCGATCGCTTTTCGCTCGAAAAGCTAGGACGCCTCGGTGTAAATTGCATCGGACAGCAGCGTCAAAACGGGACGAGAGTTTTACTTCTGAAACTCTGTTTTGTCCTCAGCAGCTGGGACCTAAAGCCATCGTGGACTTCTTATGGCCGTCATCGTAAACTACTTTGGTCACTCGCTGCCTCGCTCGTAACCCTTAACGGGACCAAACAAAATCCCCATTAATTGCCACTACGGCAGCCATCTTATTTCTAACCGCTCTATAACGACTTTAATTAATTCCGTATATTTTTCCCTCGAATCCTCCGATTTTTGCATCCACTATTCTTCTTTGGACCAAGAACACTCAATTTGAACACTCGACGGGGGATATCGATTCGTTTCAATTCGAATTCTTAGAAGAGAATGAGAGTTCTTCGGAATTTATGTGCGAACTAACGTATGGGAATTTTGGCGAGAACACTTGACCTCTTGAATTATAATAGTAACTTCTGCTCTCTGGAATCTGACGCCTCTGCTATTATGAACGGAATATGGTACGTGTATAATTAAACGACCAAGTTGCTTCATAAATATTATATCTCGCGTAATAAAGGTATTACAAGAGTAGAAATAACATTTGGCAGGAGTAGAGAATCCTATGGTTTCTGTGTATCTTCCGGTTACTCCGACGTTATCTTATGCTCGTCGTTGGGGTGGTAAAATAATCAGAGGCACCCCAAGTGGTTGTATCGTACTTTATACTTGGGATCGCTTAACCGAGTGAGCATTTAGCCCTGAGACACGAGATGGTCCCAAGTTGAACGTAGAAAATTTGATCGAAGATAAATTCCTGCCGGCATTATCGACGGATATTAACGTCAACTGGCGCTTTCGAGAGTCTATCTCGGAGCTGCTCTTTCTCGTAAACGTTGCCCAGTTAATACTGTGCAACTTCAATTACAAGCGAGCACCTTGTTTGCGTGCAAGAGATAAATCTTAAGCGTCTAAGTCGTCGGAAGCGAAGGAACATCATCAAGCACGCCGTCAATATCCACCTCGCGATGTACCTACCCGTTTACACGCAGTTTCATTAACAAATATACATCTGGCTTCTCGTCGCAAGAAGCTCCGCTATAATGTCTCTGCAATTTACTTCGTGTTTTATTCTATTAGATACTTGCACCGCTTGCAGAAGCTTTTCCCGAAGACGTGTCTTATCTCCTCTCTCGAGCAGCAAGTCTTACTGCTTTGCATACGGTGTACGTTAAAGGTTGAGCTCTGATTAATTCTCTGCTAACTATGTTAATTAGTAGAGAATTATTAAAACGATTCCTTCCACACGGTAGATTAGTAGAAGAATTAAATTCAAATCTATTAAATTTACCTTCCAAGGATATACCTTTTTGAACATGGATACGTCGAATTAACGAGACGATGGTATTTCGGAGAAAAGAGATGGAATATTTATAAAATAATGGAGATTGAAGGTGGAGGATATCAGAAGCGACATATTTATTCAAGTAAATATAACGCTTAGTAAACCGCGTCGCTGCAACGATAATAACATTATCGATATAACGAAACGTGAGGAAGAATTCATTAGATTGATCTGTGAAAATATCGCGAGATTACCAGATATAATAAGCGAATCGGGGAACAAAGATGAAGCTCTGCATGGAATCGCCGAAGAGGATTACGCGAACTTATTAATCTCCGAGCGAGAAAAGGAAAGAAGGGAAGGAAAATTGGGAAAAAATATTTCAACGCTACGTGTCGGTTCTTAGATCCCGGCATTCATTTCAGCGACACGTTTTCGCAACGCTCGTCATGGCTGGGATTTATGCGAGTTAGAAATCGCGCAGGGCCGTCGAACGACGCCGCGGATTTGAATGGCGTCCCGTGTAAACGGCGCGCAATCCTCTCGACGGCGTTTTCGCGAATAGAGTTCACGGATTATCTCGATGAGAACACCGTGGTCAGGATTAAAAGCGGACCGCTCGTCGCTATGGAAATCGACGTAATGCCGAACGATGATATCGCTGAGTTCCTGGTCCGAGCTTTTGGAAGAACGTAATAGCAGAAGGGAGCAAAGTAGCCGTGGATTAAGAGTATGAAATCGCGTGTCAGAGCCTCGAATGACGGACTATTTGTCGAGAAGTCGTTATCAGTAGTAGCCGCTGCATAAATATTTGATTTCGTTAGCATCGAATTAGGAATAATTATTTAATAATTCGCTAGTCAAACATGGTTCGCTAATTTTGTCGATCTCTTTACCAAGTATCCCACGTACGTATATCTGCTCACGGTATTAGAAATATTTTCGCTGCTCTAATTCAAAAGTACGAGGTAAGGTCGAGCAGAAACATTGTCAATGTAATATGGAAGGAATCCCGAGTCCCTGAGGATCCACTGGTTCCAGACATTAATCTGGCAGGATGAAACGAGGCGTTGGAGCGATCACGCTCGTCGAAAATTTAATGGCCGCTCGAGTAACTCGATTCTTTTGAAGTGGCGCCCTCTTTGTGTGTATTTTATAGAAAATATCGAGGAAGTCACGAGGGAACCCTCCTAGCTTAAAACCTTAAACATCCGATTTAAAAGGAAGAGCTTATATTCGAGAGATCCATGAATATCCTCTACGTATTCCAGCTTTGGTCAATTTAGATAGTTCCACCGTATCGTGTTATCGTTATTCACCAGGTTCGTCCATTTTTCCCTGGACACACTTCGATATTTGGCGCGGAATTTTCACGTCCAGTTCGTCGTGGCTATCGGTAGCTTCGGCGAAATTAAAATCGCATCGGAGAAAACGTCTCTTTGTAGCTCGAAATATTATCTTTCCGAACGAGGAGCAGCAGAAGCGATATTTCAAAGGAAACTGTTCTTTTACTGCAAGATAGAGGAAGCGGATATTAAGCAAACGCATTACGTTTGGATTTTACTTGCAGCCTGTAAAGAATGCAATATATCCACGAGCAAGCTACGCGATGGGGACGCAAATGGTCATCAAAAAGTAAATTTTCCTTTCCTCCTTGAAACTTTACATTCCAACAGCATTCGAAGCGAAGCTTTCAGCCGCAGTGACGGAAATTAAAACGCAATGGCAAAAAGCAGAGGGATTCAAGGTCCCGGGTTGAATTCCGTATCGTTTTACCAAGTTCACTGCACCCTTTGCCCCATATTCGTTTTCCATTTTTAGCGAAGGCTATCACGAGCCCGCGTATTATTCCCCGCAGAATTTCGTTTCGCGATGATGCATGTGACGTCTGACGCATCTGTCGAGAATGCGACTGGAAATGAAGCTGAACGCTTTTATATTACAGGCAATCGGAATAAAAAGGAAGGGCGTGGCGCTGGGCGAATTAAAAATCACCCTCGCGTTAAACCCGACTCGCGATGGCTGATTTATTTCTTCAACTCGACGCGAAACCGACTTTTAAATGTTATCGGAATAATACTGAAAATATTATATACCGGGTGATTAAAAAAAAAGAAAAAAAAAGGATCGAAGATTATAAGGGTTTACAATTCACGCCGAGAGAAGTACAAAATATTTAATGAACGCGGATTCTGCGATCAGATTTTCCCAAGCATAATCGACTTATAGTATTTACGAATATTTTATATCACGAACGCTAGCTTTCCGATATTTTTTTCTGATAACACTTCAGCGTTCGCGATGATTAAATTGTATTTAATCCCTCGCTAAATATTGAACGTGAACAGAGCAATCGATTCGATTTCGTACACAACGAGAACAAAAATTTACGACACGACATAGAACGAAAATTCTGCTATCGAATTAGAAAATCTTTCTAATACTATTTCGAAAGTCTATAAACGTGTTTATCCCATTCCGTTCGCATAAAAATGTTGCACTGAGAATTCTATTTTCCACCTTTTTTATTCTTCCCGCAACACTTCCCAAGGTATCGAGTACGAAGCCCATTTTCAGGACGAATGGCATCGGAATAACGCGATCCTGGTTGCTGGAAGCTAACAGGACTCGCTGTTCCCCCATTAACCTTATCTCCTTTTCCGGATCTGTTTCCCGGTATCTTTATTTTTCAGTTCGCCACGCACACGCTCGTACACGCGGCGAGAATGGGGGGCACCGTCGAGACATTACAGGATAAGGAAACCTAAAGGAGTAGAATCGATTTTCCCTTTAGGAACACGGTTACGTAGTGTGATGATAGAACAGGGGGTGAGGTTTCGCGATTACTTAAAAAGAACTACGTACAAGCTTCGCTTCTGGGAAGCGATCCGGGTCGCAAAATTGTTTCCTTTTTGCGACTCACCCCCTATTACCAACTTCTTCGACTTCCAGAACTGAGTAAATTTCTTTGGGATGGAATTGGACTGGAAGAGTAAACAATCTTTGCCTCCACTTCTTGTACTCGCGATATCAAAAAATATCGACGATATTTTTGTTCAAAGATAAGCGAGATTAAATTTGTAACGAATGGTGGGTGTTAGGGGATGGAAGGTTTGGTTCGATATTCGAGAACGATGCAAATTTCGTTACATTCGTTACAAACCTTTCATTGCTGTTATATTATTGCCGCTCCATGTTTCATTCATTCTTTGAACCAGGATTCGAAAAATTTCAAAAATATTCTTCAACACGTACAATTTCCATGTTTAAAATACACCGGTTCGCGCACACGCGTAGAAAGTGGTGTAAGAATGTAAATGTAAAAATGTAGGACGATATAAACTCGAAGAGAAAAGTTAAAAATTCGACTGTCTCTCGATCCTAAACTTTCTCTTGAATAACGGGAAGATAAATGAATAAATAAATAAAAATGGAAAGCAAGAGACGAGCTGGAATTGCGGACCGTTAGAATAAAAGTGGAGGAAGATTGCAAATTTGCCCGACCGCACTCAAATATTTTGGGGCATAAATTCGCGGATTTGAGTCGGTTCCAGGGGGATGATGTTTTTATTTGAAAAACGTTTAAATATCCGCGAGCGACAGCGAGTAAATACACGCGGACAGAACCAATCATAACCGCAGCTCGGGCAATTTTCAAGCTTCCCGTCCCGCTTCTGTCGCGGCTATTTCAATTACAGCGATCCCATCGTTAACCCGGCCACGAGCATTCAAACCGGGATTCGCGATTTTTCCACCACCCTCGTCCACAACGTTTCTTCTCGCGGGAGACAACTTTACCCAGCAACTGGAATTTTTAATTACACCAGTGCAGAGAAAAGTAATCTTCCAACGAATCGTGGATCCACCCCTCCGCCGTTTTCTAATTATCCGTCGCTCGCGCGAAATAACGCGATCCTCCACGGATGCCATTCGATGACAAGGGTGGAATTCCTCTACGTCGAAAGGAAACGAAATTTCGCGAAATTTCCCTGACTTTTCGTCAACCGTGTCTCTCATTCGCAGGTGAAAAAGGTTTTCGAAGAAACGAGCGACGTAGATGGATGAAATGGGAGAAATTAGGTTCAAGAGCGTCTTGAATTGAAGCAATTAAAGCGTCGAGACTATTAAGATATTTAATTCGAGTTACGAATTATTGAGTACGACTACGGAATCGAGATAACCATTTCCTCGATGACGTGATCGAGTCATCTGGCGCCAGCACGAGGTCGAAGGACCTGATGGGCGCCACCCTGTGCTTGAATGTTCGACGACCTCAGGGTGCCGAGGTGCGCGCGCGCGCCACCCTTGGGTGGCGCCAGTCGGAATTCACGGTTTCGAGGAGGTGCGTCTCACCATCACGATTTTCTCCATGCATGAGATTATTCATGATTCTAAACTGACGTCATTCGAACCTGACATCCTCGAATAATATTGTAGAATGCGAAGAAAATTCTTTTCCGACAGAAATAAGAATACTACTGAAATTTCACTACGACTTTCAAATATTAGTATTTTCTATTCAATTGTTAAATATCGATACACCTATTCATGAAAGTGCTCCAACGCCTGGATCTTAAATATTTAACCAATAAAATTCACAACTTGGACTCGGGCTTTCAAAATAATATCACGCTAAAGGTAAGACACGAGTGTTAAAAATGCAAATGTTCGACAAGTATCCATTCGACTGGTTAAAAGGTAGTGACACGAGCGTTCGAATATTTCCATAAGCTTCTTCATTCGCGAAAGAAATCTAATCTATTCTCCAGGGAAGAGAAACGAGGTAAATAAGGAGTTCCCCGGGGTATTCTTACATGAAACACTACTACAGTTGTAGTTGAGCCGCACGTCGACCGATTCACGTGGAAAATTGATTCGCGTTAATCCACGCCGTGAGTTTCGATTCTGTGTCACGCAGGCCGGTCGCATTCCTCCGGGAAAGGAATTTCAATTTCTGAAACCGTTTCGTTGTCAACTGGTTACCATCGAGTTAGTCGTGCGTTGCGTTCGAATCCCTTCTTGCTCATGGTCGAGCGTTTTTCGAGGTCTTCCACGCGATGTAACCGACGAAGCGGATTCATTATTCGCTCTGATGACGTTTCACAATTGAGTCTCTTTTAATCCTCGCGCAGGTATCGGTCGAACGCGTTGTACCAGCCTTGGGCGATCGCTTTTTCGCTCATGTCCTGGAGTTCGTGTAATTTCCAGACCATCGAGTGTGCTGGGTGAAAGTTTCGAGGTGAATCGATATAATTGGCAGATATGAACTTGGAGAATTTTTTGACTGTCCGTCATGAAGTTCGGTACGATGATACGAGGAGAAATGAGCAGTTCACTGCACAAATTGATTAACTCCATAAAACAAAAAGTGGAGAAATGCAATGAAATAATGTAGTTATGACTATACCGAGTGCTTTGGCATTTAAATTTAAGATTTTTCAAAAAGCGGAGTTAATCGATTTGTGCCATCACTTTCTAATGCCATCAGCGAATTAATAACACCCTGGAGAGTACTCGAGCTTTCGTAATATATTTAAAGCTATCCTCGATCAATTCCTTATACTTTCATTCATCTACTCCTTTCAATTCCCATTTGTAATTACACGCACCCTAAAGCGACAAACGGCAACATGCAACTTATTATATTCCCGTGTTCCACGTTAATCGAGTTATTCGAGCTATTTAAATAGGTGTTGCAACAACATGGAACGATGCGAATTTCATCGCGGTAATCTTGGAACGTTAATCTAGACGGTGAGAACACCGGCGACACGAAGAAACAATGGCGGTCGCGATAAGAAGACCTCGCTGACTAGATGAAGGGTTAGGGCGAAAAATATAGCGAGCAACGGAGTGGCCTGCACAGCTGCCAGCAATTGCTTCCTTCGTGGAATTTTGCGACACGAGTTGCAAAGTTGCGAATTATACTCGTTACCTTTGTCTCGCGTTTCCATTCGCGTGTCTCTGTTTCAGCGATGGCAGTGCTGAAAACTTTGATTGGCGGTAACTAAAGAACCCGTTTAGGTTGTCGAGTACCATGGGTACAGAGAAATTTGCAGAATGTTGCATCGTTGTACTTTATGAGCTAAACTCGGGACTGTTTTCTAGTTAGATGATCATATAGTCGAGGTAACTGTAACAGTGGTCGAGTGTCAATGAAAGACCTCTCGTTATAGATTAGGTGGATATCCGTGTAAGGGATTTTATGGAATACTGATAGAGATATTAATCCTAATTTTATAAGAAAGCTAATTCAAACTATTTTTCTGAAAATTTTACGTATACCTACATGTTTCCTATTTTATTGCTGATAACTTGTATATCCGTCAAAGTATTTTACGTGTTGGACCATTTCCTGATATTCCAAGTTTTGCTCCCACGAAAACTGCTACTCGGGATTAAGAAATAATTAAGCTATCCTGCAGATCTTAGCGAAAGATACACGTTTCTCGTGTTTCAGGCAAACGTTTAATCACGTTAGACGTATACGAAGATCTTCAGGGACATAATTTGGATCCGACAAGATTTCTTGCAAGATTAAGGTGCAACTTCGCGAAAGCAGTCCCTAGCGCGAGTGCAAGCGAAAAAGCATGGAGATCACGTGTAGCGACTAACGACGTTAACGCATTGCAAATGAGCCCGCTGGGAAACATTATCCAAACGAAAGGTTTGCCTTTTGGGAACGCAGACGTATTACTGTTTATTGCCCTGAAAGGGACCGTTATAGATTATAATTTCACTTGGAGATCGAGAATTCCGTTTGTCGGAAGTAATACGCAAGAGTCGCGAATAACCTGGAAGGATTTCACCGACTGAGACTTAACCTAAACCTTAAAACTGTATTCGACAAACTGGAACCAAGGTTCTTGGAATTGCAATATCTAAACAGCAATCTATTAACAATTTATTATCCACGGTATCTATCAGACAGTAACGCGAGGTTCTTCGCTTCAACATTTCCGTTCTCCAATTTTAATAAAAAATAAAAAAAGATTTCCTCTGCAATTAATAAGCTCTCCCTAATTTGTAATAACCGAGAAGAGCGAACATGGCCGACCGTAAATTTCCATTCGCGAGATTTCCGAGGAAACAACATGCACCCCGATGTTCCTCCCTTCTCCTATCCATAACACCCCCTTTGATCCGTCCTCGTGGGCAACAAGAAAATAAAACTTCCCGCAGCTCTCTATACTTGTAAAAGAAGTACCTAGACGCGTCTCGATTCTGCCGGCCCATAAAGACTTCCAGACTCTCGACGAGAGACGGAGAGGAAGATAGATAGATAGAGAGGGGATAATATCGGTATTTTCGAAACTACATATTTGACGTTCATGCAAGCAAACACACAGGCTCTATCGAGCGACAAAGAAGCTAGTAAATTTTGTTCTACTTACTCGACCATGTCGGAATCCTTGGCTACTCGACACTGAACGCCACGATCCACCAGACATTTTCCGCTCACAGGGTCCGGAGGCGCGAGATTGATGTAGGGCGGCTCCTCCAAGAAGGTGATCCTCAAATAAAACTTCTCAGGCACCCCTTGAGGTGGCGTATGGGAGTTTCCTGGCCAAACGATGTCCTTGATGTCCAGACCTTCCTTCTTCCAGGACTTCCACACGCCGATCTGTTGGCACAAGTGAAACGGAAGATCAGTAAATTAGGAGTGGTTTGATGTAAGCTATACCCTTCGCTTAATATTATTACGTTAACGCGTCGTTCTTCTTTGTACTTGATTTTCACGAGACGATGTGGTATTAAGCGGAAAGACACAACTTCGTTAGTGCCGTATAGAAATTTTTGAAATATCCCAATGTATAGGAGGTTTTAACGTTAATTAGTGCGTGTGATGCGCTGGGCATAGTATGGAAGTTAGGTCTACCTTCAAAGAGCTTAGTTACACTTTGATTCTTTGAGGGTAGAGTAGGAAACGTTGGAGTAATTTAGGGAAAAATCTTGTTTCACGTTGCCAACGTAATTAACGTTCAGACGACACAGGATGTCCCTCAGAAATTTGTTTTCACGCGAATCGAAGATACCTAGCAGTGCACTGGTTAATTACGAAGAAAGGGGGAAAAAGTACAGTGTAAATTACCCTCTATTAGTGGAGCAACTTTATCGTGTAAGAAATGAGTACGAAAGTTATGGAAACCAGATTTGAAACGCGGTCAATGAACGTCATGATATTCGATGCCACTCGTCAGTTCGTGAATTGCTTTTCATTCGCTGCCTCGTTCGGAAAACCGCGGACAACCGAGATGGTGACGAATTTTTCTATTTTTCACACGGCATTGGAAACACGGGGAACTATATAAAAGCGGAACCCACGCACGCGTGTTAAAACACACGGTGTTTTTGTCAGCCTTTGTTCATACGTCACGAGAAATACTTCCAGAATTCATTCGACATCTTTCCCCAGTTCGCGTTTAAATTCGTCATTAAATTCCACTTTGGTGATTATTCGTACATCGCGATCTCGGTGCGAAATTCTCACGACGTTTGCTCGACGTAAGTGCTTCGTGAGAACAGTCGCAATCTCGTCGGCAGGCTAATTGTCAGAAATGAGGCAACATCGTCGAAGAATGTTATCCCTAATGTACACACGTTTCGTCATTATCGCGTTAAGTGGAATGAAAATAAGGGCAACGGGTGATTAGCTGTGTTCGCGAGGGCGAGAATTCCTCGCCTGATTTGATTAGCAAGTTCCATTTCGGTATCTCACCGCCACATACCATCATCCATTTTGTATCCTCACCGCGAAACGAGATCGATCTTATCCTTTGCGTCACGTCGCGGCGCCATTTTATACGTAATTTATTAACGCGCATGGATTCTCGGAAAATATCGAAAAAAAGCGCTGAAACTTTTGACACGCGTTTAATCAGTTCGTTGAAAGAGAGAAAGATAAGGGACACGTTTTCGAAAATTTTAGAGACATTTATTTACGATGGCTGCGAAAAACCGATGCCATTTTATTTCTCTGTGCTATTTCAGAGACCGCCAGAGCGAACATCGCGATTATACGTAAAGTCGATTTCCATTTAGCCGACAGGTTATATGCTAAACGCGAAAGTGAGCACGCTTTTCGCGAACGAAATGGCCTCGCAGTAAAGCGTTACGAGATTTGCTAATTTCTGCGTCAAAAATAAACTCGTTTCACCGTGACGACTTCATAAATGATCGAAAATATCGAATTATTCAATGCACCACCGCTGAACTCTGTATCGAAACTGAAACCAGCGAATAGCCATCGCTGATAAACGCGAAATTAAATAAGCAAAAATATTGAATCACCCTGAACCACGTGACGTTATCTTTATCTATCAACCTCGCAACTGGCCACGATCCACGAAAAAGGACGGCAAACCGACAAATGCGAATTAAACGCGGATAAACTTATCGACTCTCCCCAACGAGTCGAGCCGAATTTCCGTGGAATTTATTTAACGACGGGTTCGATCGAAATCGTTCAGCCAGACCCGGGAAATCCCTCTTTAAACGGATCAACCGGCGAGGATGCGTCATAAATTTTCGACGAACAATACCGGATAGAGAGCGGTCGAATTTTCGAGCGAAGCTTCGGCGTGGACAAAGTGGAAAGTGGAAATTGCGAACCGGGCGAAAAAGGGCCGTCTGCGACTTCATCGTCGTTTCGAATATGTAATAGGACGAGAAAGGGCGCGTCTCCTGTGTACGATCGGCCGACATTCGAGTATTGGAATCCGATACAGATACAGGTTGAACGTGTCGCGATGAAAATTCATTCGCCACCCCCCTGCGCCCTCCGCCGGCAGCGTCGTCGTCGACCCGAAGGCAAATCGCAATTTTTCATCCCTCTCCAGGCGTGGCTGGATCCGTGGAGTGACGGCAATTTTTCGCGTCACATTTTGATTAAGTTCGATGGCCGGCTTCTACCGGAACACGTGCGACCCGCGTTATTAAAAATACCGTCCATGTGAAAGGAACGTGCGAACGTATCGGGGGTGGTTTTGCGTTTGGTTTTTCCGTACTCTCCCCCTAGTTCCCTTTCTTTTCTAGGCCCGCCTGACGCCGAGATTCGCGAAGTCATAATTACGTGCAGGGATGAAAATATTTTTCTGTTATTGACAGATGTAAGGTAGAACGGAGTTTATTAGACTGTTTTTAAGAAGTTGTTTTACGGTTCTCTTTACGAGTAAACGCCCAGGTGGTGCGCACTTAATTCTCCAGCCGCTGAAACCGGCACTATTTCCTCTTTGGGGGTGGAAATTAAAACTGGAATTAATAACAAGTTTGTTTGCGCGATGAAGACGGTTAAGCGGATGTTGAAAAATGCCGCGAATAAACGGAGATTAATTATTACACATGGTATGCTTAACTATACCGAGAAAAATGTTATAAATTCCTAAACAATTACGATTCGTTGATGCAACACCTACAATATAGGGATGTTAAATTATCTTGTTTCATCACGTACTCGACGAAGTAGAATATTATTATCCAGATCCAATAAAACGTGTCTGTATCGTTGAACGCAACAAGCGCACCTGGAATGAGCCTCGTCATCTCAAGACATCCGGTCGGGATTGAGATTTACATGCCGTTCCAGATTTACGGAGCGTCATGTTCACAGTCACCGAGATTAATGGAAATAATGTACAGAAGTGGGGTTACGGAGAAGTACGCAATACCGGCAAGTAATGTTCACTGTCAGCCAGTTTACTGAGCCAGGGAGGAAATAGCGAGTCGCGCTTGCTCAGTCATACGCGTCGTTGCACGATGATTAATGACGTATACTACCTTTCGCGAGTATCATTCCAGCCCTCCACGTGGAGCTACAACTAGTTCCGGTTGTTTCTTGGCTTTCTGCCGTGAGGAATACACGGAATAATCGCGTTATGACTTCTGCCGCTTATGATTGTCTAGATAGCTGCGTCAACCGATTTCCAGTCGTTGCATAGGGTATGATAACGAAACTTCCGGTTTCCCGTTGTTATCCTGTCGAATATTAGTGCAGCGAGATCTACCAGGGTGAAAAGAGTAGCGAGGAAGAACTTACAGCGACGAGGAATAAAAATAAAAGAGAGAGCCGAGGTGGCAGAGGAGATAGCTGAGGATCAACGAGGATGAGAGGTTCCTGTGACAGGATGAAACGGTACAAAGACATCGAAAGGAGAATTCCAGCGATACAGGGAACTGGTGAGATCGTAAGAAGAATATCACTAGGATACAAGGGGAAGCGAAGTTTCTATCCTGGTAAAAATACGGCGAACCCTTCCCAAGCCATCGGGATTCCTGGAACACCCTACGACTCTGAAAGAAATGTACCAGAAGCCTGAGAGTGACAGGTTCGAATGAAACGTACAACGCAGAAGCTCTTTAACCCCCTATGGGTACTATAATTGGATGTATCGGTATAATTTGTTAACGAGGCCGTTATCGAATTCTCTCCTTAATCTGCTAGGATTTTTCACCAGAAACATCAGTCCAGTCCGCGAGTTTCGCTTACGTAACGAGGTCTAATGAAAGAAGAATTAATGATCCACCGCTTAATCACGATCCTCATTACCGCGGAAACGTCGTTAACGAATCGTGTTGCATGTAAATACGAGCCGCTCCATCCGGTTATCAGAAGTTGCGGCGGATCCTCGTGGGATCCACCGAGAGCGTGAGTAATGGCCTCGATCAATTTTCAGGGTCCATTAAGGGTGGATATCACGGAAACGAACGGCAGAGGCGATCATGTAGCAACCGGACGTCTTTTCGTCGACGTCTTCCTAATAAAGCTTGGCTAATAGGGAAATTCAATCAAATTTCGTCGAACTCTTTCGCGCTTTAAAGTATCTAGACTGACGCGTGAAGAAGGGATCATGGCAAATAAAATCTGCCAAGAAAAGACGATAATTTTCGCATTTTCTTTCACCGCGAATTATTATTTATTACCGGAATATTGCTCGAACGGGGTAGTTTCCTCGTTCATAGAGTTGCATAAAAATTGCAGTTCTCGCGAGGGCGTCGGAAGTAAAAGGTCTAATTGACACCTGCAAAATATACGATATAATGTCAAAGCGACTAAAGCCTCGGACGTTTGACGAGGTTAACCGCAATTTTATCAACGACAGCGTACTCTTTCAATGGAGCACAACTTTCGTGCAAAGGCCCGAGGTACTACCACCGATGGAACTTGCTGGAAAGTTCTCATATACTGCTCGATCTCGTTAGAAAGCCACCGTTAATCACATTCTATTAGCAGTCGTACATTAGAGGCGATGTTATGGCTTGTTAGGCAGTTTATTACTCCACCGGACTCCGTAGCATCTGCCTCGCTGTATCAGCCCGGTAAGAAACTTCTTCTCTCGTCTCTGTCAGCGTTTCGAGCTGTTTGGCGGTTCAATTATCTGCGATGTGTTGGATGCGACCGATAACGAAGCGACATCCGGCTAATGGACTAAGCCAATCTGGTCAGGCCGCTCGTAGAAGTGCCTACAGCGGATCACGGTCGAATAAATGCGATCATAGCTGGACGAATGTGATCACTTAATATCGATTAATTAGCATATCTCTTCTCCAACGAATCTTTCCATCTATGACCACACTGGATGACCACAGATACGAAATACAGTCAGCTTTACAACATTAATTTCTCACAGTAGACGATTTTTATGCAGAAGAGATGCTATTGTATATTCAACGAAGAATTATCTCGTAGAACAAAAAGAGTCTACGAGAAGAGCTACCTCGAGGCAGGATTTATCACTTGTAAGTACGAAACTATCTCAAGGCTATTAGCGAAAGAAACTTGGTCAGGATATGGTCCTCAGGCCAACGAAGAGTTAATTTATGACTGTCTTAAATTTCACTGTCTCAGACCTCGCCATTCAGAGCTCCTGCTATCGAACGAGTAGAAAATGCGGAATTTTATTCTTCAGGCTTTATACGCATCAAATAAGTACGAAACGATGGCTCTGATTAAGCTGCATTCCATAAACACGACTGTACACAATCTATAAATTATCGCGTTCCGTGGAATAATTGCGAATTAAAAGTTTATTCTACGAACTCGTGGCACTATATTACTCATTTACTGAAAGATCGGGAGAGATTGCCACTGGATAGTAAAATATTTCGTACCCTTTCATCTATTCCATCACCTATGCAACGTAAAATCACCGTTTATAGTCCCTTTCTCGCGTCCGTTTCGCAGAATCGCGAATTAATGCGCTATAAATTCGACACAAGCCTCATCCGTCCAGTCCCTCCATCGTTCCGCTATTCCCGCGTAGGGGCACGTCTGCAAAGTCGATCCAGGGTCGTAAAACGTCGCCTGGAAGCCTCGATCTATCGCGGTGGGTGGAGCGTTCGTGGAGCTTTGCCGGAAGTTTTGCAGATTAGAGGCAATGTACTCCTTCGGCTGTTCCGGTAACGATTATGAGAGACATCGCCGCGATTGGAACGTCGCCAAATGTCGCAACTTCTATCAAGGGCTGCCGGAAGCACTCTACTAAATACGTACTTGACGATGTGACTGTTGCTGTAATCCCTGCGTCTAGCTTGCATAAAGTCGCTTAGGCGACTCGGTTGCCGCGACGAATTACCTGAATTATTCTAGCGATTAGATCGGGGGCTTGGATCAAGCGTGGCTGACTTCAATTGTTCCGCAGATTATCCGAAGGAACGTTTTATATTTCGTATAAGTCGGGTATTAAATAGCAATATGCTTGACGTGCTTGACTTTTATTTTATCGACTGCTCGAGTACGGGGTTACGTTGCTCGAGTTTCCCCGAGCTTGCAGAAAAGGAAATTGGAGATGATTTGAATTACTAAAACGAGAGAAGTTTGAACGATGGTTCAGCTATATAGCTTGAACAATTCTGGAGTTGCGCTCCATGCAATTTTGATCGACGTTGTGATCATGCAACGAGTTTTAGCTGAGAGTATCTGCGAGACGAAACGACACGAGCGAATTTGCAGCGACGAATTCGAAATTCTTAATTCACAAGAGCTCTGTATAAAAGGTTATATTATCGATGTTCTTTGAGAAACTAGAAAATGTTCGGCACTGTTTGTCTACTCGGAGCACCTTTCGATTTAACAGAGACTGGAAAGAAAGCAGTTCAGTTTATTCTAGAACGTGGGATTACACTGGAGGTGAAAGATTTCCGGAGCGAAGGAGTTAACTTCTCGCCAAGGTCCCCTAGCAAAAACAGAAACAGAAGTTTACCGACATCCAGTGTACTTCGCTCCAGTCCTCGTGACACGAATAAACCCTTCAAACTTCAATAAACTTGCGGGAAGTGCCGACGTTGGCGAGAACCGGTGAAAATCATGCCAACGATATGAACCGCGACAACTATTCAGCATAAACGCTACCATCTATTAATCCTATTTCCAAAAATTTTATTGAAACTCTCTACCAATTGGTATAATAGGAGACGTCAGGTATTTATTACCCGATGTCGATATAGAAAAAGAAAATTCAAGGGTATTTAAAACATAACTATCAAATCGATGGTATTTGAAGTAAATTAAGAACATTAGATCAACACACAGCATTCGCAACAAGTGTCAAGTAATTTCGAGCAATGTCAACAGCCAACGCAATTATCAACGCACTGAAATTAAGCTGCGGCTGTGCATAATTATTAGAACACGTTAATGACTGATCGGAATGATCGGTGCGCGGCTAAGTACTCGCAAAGTAGTAATAATCGTGGAACAATCGGCATTAACGGGGACGCCGTGAAATCATCAGTGCATACCGAATCGCGTTCCATCAAGCTCCAATCACCGGGGTTCGCTAATGACTACTGAAACGCCTGAAACACGCCAACTATACAGGGGCAAACCATAGGTGGGCCGTCGCGTTGACCAAATGGGGTTCCCTTCAAATTCACCGGCGACTCGATGAATCATGCCACGGGAATCGAAGTCTGACCCGTCGAGTGGCAACATCTGCCAGCAGCTACGCAATGCGAGCAATTTCCTTAATTAGTCGCCGACGCATACGAGCGTGGCCCACGCGCTTCGAATTACACTCTGGCATCGCGAGGTGCGACTGCGATGCGTGTGCACGCGTGTGCGAATCGTTAATATTCAGGCATTACGGGTTCTGGTATCGAGATCCTTTACGCGGCCACGAGAATGTCGGGTTGAGCTGTTAATATCGCCGTTGAACCCGACTCGATCCGTTTTCAATGATTAATCGTCAGGTAATCCGACGAGGATTACTACTTTGCTCGCCATCTCGGACACTGATCGAATTAGCGGGTAATCCGTGGATGGAAGAAACTGTCTGCTGCAACGTTTGTAGCGTGAAATAACAATTGCTTCCGTCGCTTGCGTGGATGCTAAAACCCTGATAATTGCGATGGGGTCGGAAGATTATTCCTAAATGCTGTCAACACCATCTTCGAGTGTAATTGATACGCATGCAATTGAGATGTAGCGTGACAGGACAGTCGTGACATTATCACGTGGACTCAGATAAGTGACTGCTAAACGTCGCGAAGCTTTTTAGCCGCCCCTAAGAAGAGCTTCCGGATGACGCATACGCATCCCTACTATGTAGGGACTTGGGTATAACGCTTTGACCCTGTTCTGATCACGCGTCGCTCGCGTGCAGCTTATATTTCCTGCCAATCCTCGTTGAACCGGATATAGTGTCATTTGAATATTAGGTTTACGAGTAAATGTTCGCTATACTTTGTACATGGTATCGTACACTAAGCGAATCCTTGAATAACAGAGGTATAGTGTTATTTAATCCCTTGTGCTACGATTTCGGTTTCAATGGCGCTTACCATAATAAATAGCCTAGTCGGTCACGCGTTCGGCAATTTCGTGTGAACGTGGCGAAGAATAACACGCAACTGAGGCAGGAAAACATCGACGAAAATTAACTACGAGCCTGACCCGTGTTTACGTTCGACCCTATCTACAAAGCGTGCCTCTCACCTGTGACACGCGTGTTTGTTTTAAAGTGTCAGTTTTATTAGCATAGCCTTTATTTATATACCTTATTTCGTATTTAGTATACTCTATTATATATTTATTGTCCTGTTTCATTGATATATTTTTATACTAACTGCAGGTTTCGTATCTGATTACACCGCGATTCGCAACAGTCCGTTATTTCGCGACCCACAATATTGCATTTTCGCGCATGAAAGTTATCAGCTGCATCGGATTAAACTAAATGAAATTGCACTCATTACTGAAACTCTGCAAATTTATCGATAAAGTATATTTGCATTGGAAACAAAAATACGGGACGATGTTTCAATCGAAACGCACACCTTCGAGGGGTCGATGAAATGCAAGCTGCAGCAGACAATGCTCGTTTCCCTACGATTCTCTGTACATATTTAAGCGCCTCGCCAATTAATATCCCATTTCCTATCGACATTTGTTTACGGCCCTTTGTCTCGTCAACTTGGAAACTAGAAGTTCGCTCTCTGTCGCTATCTTAATTGAATTTCCTCGATTCAACGACTGTCTTCCTCAATACGTGTTGCTTCTTAGCGAGTGGAAACTGGAACGTTTCTATTCATTTAATAGGGTTTCCTTAAGGCCTTGTAACGAGACTCGTTAATTTCCACCTTAATTACTTTCGTAATAAACAACCCTATACACCTAGTGCATAACGGTACTATATATTTTCATTTCACGCAAATATTTAATTAATTTACATACACATTTCTCACGTTCAGTGAAGAAATTCTGAACCTACCCCATTCACGTTTTTATTTTAAATTTACCCCTCAAAATACGACTTTAAGATTGTAAACTTCCTAATATTCCTTGCGTCATTTTTAAAATTAAAAATGATCTGGATCATGAGAACTAAAACGCCAGTGAAGAAATTCTGAACCTACCCCATTCACGTTTTTATTTTAAATTTACCCCTCAAAATACGACTTTAAGATTGTAAACTTCCTAATATTCCTTGCGTCATTTTTAAAATTAAAAATGATCTGGATCATGAGAACTAAAACGCCAGTGAAGAAATTCTGAACCTACCCCATTCACGTTTTTATTTTAAACTTACCCCCCAAAATACGACTTTAAGATTCTAAACTTCCTAATATTATTTGTGTCATTTTAAAAATAAAAAATTACTTGGATCATGAGAATTGAAACGTCATCGTTTCCCGTAAACGATCAATCGATTCGTGCCTAGCCTTCCCGTGTCGTCGGAGACAATTGTTTTCGTTGCACTCGATGCAAGTCAGCTACGAAACGTCGACGCGTTGGCCAAAGGCTAATTAGTTTACGCACGATCGCTAGATTCCCAATTCGTCAGTGTGTTCGCCGAATAAAATCGCGGTCCGTGGTTTGGCCTGCAGCCGAGGCCAGAAACCGAAAGTGGATCGTTCCGCAGAATATTAAAACCCGATTGGGTTAAGCCGATATCGTCCCGACTAAGCTGTCAGTTACGGGAAATATCCAAATGACGAGAGGCTCCATCGCAGATCCTCCCTATTCGACCGATTATCGGTAAAAAGATACGATATGAACGAAATGGAACTGCGAATGGTCTCAGCTGTAAACGTAAAATCGGCTTCATACGCTTTGGATCTGAACGAGGAACGTTCATTAATAACGATTCCTCGACGAGCTTTTACCAGCCAGGTTTCCAATGTCGAAATTAATATATTTACAGAAAAGTATGTCTCGTTCGAAGGACAGAACGTGCTTCGCGTGATTTCTCTGACGGGAAATTCGTAATTCATTCGCGCGAAATTGCGAACGATGACGTTTGCACGGTGAAGAAATTATGACGTTAAACTGAAACATTAAATCCGAATGAAAATTTGTAATAAATACGTGGCAGGTAATTCGGTCGTATGAAACGAAATTAGCGGTGTTACAGGTGAAACGTATAATTTCAGCCTATCCGTACAGAATTAATCAACCAAGCTATCTCGAAAAATGATTTTCTGCGAATTAAAACGCGTATGCGTGTTTGCTTTCTTCATCCACGAGAGAATAGATGCGCGAGCTTGACTGTCTTTTGGCCAGACAATGAGCCGCAGAGGCTTCGCGTTGGCCTAGATCTATAGTGACCATTTAACTTGGTCAAAGCTTGGAAAATTCCAGAATGTGTCCCGCAGATGCGTCGACCAACCGAGCGATCATTAAAGGCGAGATCGCCATCAACCGCCAGGCCCGTACCTCGATATCGAGCGTGACGTCACAGGGCCTTAGTGACAAAGCTTGCAAAGCGAGGATAATTACTCTGACCAGAGAGAAGGGTAATACTCTAGATGAGAATGAAACTGAGGTACCATAGTGCAGTCGTGGCCTTTGAGATCGCAAGAGCTGACGGATTCCAACAGGCGAAGATTGAGGATTAAGTACAAGCTTGAAACGTCAACGAAGATCAGAGACAAGTCAGCAAGGAGATCCCTCAAAAAATCCCTTTCTCGCGTATTTACGATTAAACGTTGCAAGACACGGATTCTCCCGATAACGCGATAACGTGGTAACACGGAAAATCTGGTTCACTCGATTTTCCTCTCGAGATAGAAATTTTGTCAGGCGATATGATCGCAAACCGTGCGATAGTCCTTGGCGATGGATTACGAAAACCCATCGAAACGAGCTACGAATCGATCTCGATGGAAATGTTATTTAACAAAACTTTGAAGCACGAACTCGCACAGGTTTTGTTTTCCACCGGACAGAATTAATCCATCGAAGCTTCCCGTTTCTTTTTTTCGCGCCCTTTGACCCTTGACAGCGACATTTCCTCCTATCGAGATCCATCAAATATTTCCGGAATGAAAAATCTCATGACCGATGTTTACACCGATGCGTTCCGGTGATATTGATTTGCATATCGAAATATTCCGTGTGTACTTTAACTGTACATTTAACGAGCGTTTTCGGCGAAACGCAAATTCCACGAAAAATAATAGCTTTCGAACGAAGCATTGCGTTCCCTCCTGTAATTGCCTTGACGTTCACGTGACGATCATTGGACCAAGCTAAATTGGACACCGTTTTATATTCAGTTTGATTATTTCATTTTCATAAATTCGAATCGTTATCAATTTCCGTTCTGTCAAATACAGTGCCAGAGACCGGGATGATGTATTTTTTCCGTAAACCAAATATTTCATTTGCGATATTCCGCGAGTGTAACGAGCACTGTTAGATTAACGGGAAAAGATAAACGATAAATTCGTTTTATTCCAAAATTAGAATAAAACGTAATATTTGTTACGATAAGGCGAGGACGAAAATAGCGACGAAGATAAATACGATTAGGCGTTGGAAGCTGACGAATTGAAAATTTGGGTAACATAGAAAGCAGGAAAAGTTGGACTATAAATTTCCACAGATTACGGATTGAAAGCTTGTCAGCTACGGCTGCTCGACACCCACGTGTCATAAAGCGTCTGTTACCCGAACATTCGAACTTCAGCTTTTACGACCACGTCCTACACCTTGCTAGTGGACATAAAAGTATTCCCATATCGTCCTTTAATTTCGCGATTCGAGAAAAATTGTTCGAATCGTGCTAAATTTCGTGCCAATATGAAATATTCCCGTCTTCGAGAGAAATGGAGGAAATCTCGGAAATAAAATTTCCAACCTAGCCTGTCGCAAGCTCTTCCCATCCGTCCCATCTTTTTTCCAGCGGATACGTCTCTTTGGTCCGGAATATCTCCATCGATATCGGAATTTCGATGAACGGATCCAGGGACAATCGAAGGTTCGCGGTGGAAAACAATTTTCTCCTGATCCTGTCCAGTGGACACTTTTCTGATCTCGCTGACGTCACATCGAGCGAATCTTCGACATCGAGAGGTTCGTTATGGCCGTCGTGCCGATTCGTCCTCACAGGATCTCTTTAAACGACCCGAATCTCGTCGCTGTATCGCGATCCAGGCCATCCCGACGAAACCACGGAAACAATTACGCGAAACGCGCACATGCATATGCACACGACTTGGCTCGGTCTATATATGAAGCCTCGAAACGGTCGTCGGCTAGAATTTCGCGTGGTCATCGACAGCCGATAAATAACTGGCTGATGGAACAGCAGGAAATCCCATTGCGGATTTAATTAGTCGCGTCCAGGTAGGAAGGTTAGCGAAATCCGCGCGTTAATCACGGCTGTCAACCGGGTGAAATAAAATGACGACTTCTGTGCGGGCCGCTGATTGGAAATCGACCGACGATGAAATTGCAAGCCAAAAGCTGTCGGTGGAGTTGCATGGGAATACCCCGGGCCTAAGTGCCGGTTTTCACGGGGACGCGAATGCTGTTATTAGCTCGAAGGCTAGCCTCGCAAGGCCACGGCTCGATCCGTGGATCATTGACGAGAGGAGTCAATGGTTCAGGGTAATGGATTCGAAAGGCCGTTTGGCAAACGTGGTTTCGAGGATGAATGGCTGGGGGCTAAGTGCGGGGTGCACGAATTAATGATCCGGCGGAGTTACTTAGTTCTAATTGATGGTAGTTTAAACTTTAAATCGTTGGGTTTTTGGGTCGATTCTGTCTCGAGTAATTTATCACCGGTATAATATTGAAACTGCTAAACCCGTTATAACCACTGATCCCGGAATTTTTGCTTGCGCTGTACTCGACACTCGCAGCTGGCTTTTATCGAGGAAGAAACTTAATTTTATTCGCGAATACTAATCTGCATTCTGTTCAATTATCTATATTTATGTATGTAGGGATCGGTTTGGGTGGATTGGCTAAAATAGCGCTGTTTTACTTCTTAATAAAATACAATAAGCTTATACGTAGATTGACGGCTGTGAAACAAGAGGGATTCGCTATGGGCACGTTCGACTTTGACTTCTTACCGACATACTCTTAGACACTAGCTTAAGAACTCTTAAAGATTGAAGAATGTTAAAGACTGTATACTGTTCATGACTGACAACTGTAGCCTGTTCGTGACCGACGGCTGTAGAGACTGGAACTGCCCGCCCCCTTACACCCTTATTTAAAGCGCAATCTTTATCTTTCCCGCGCAATCTCGGTGGGCCAGGTACTTCAATCACCTGGACGCATCCCTAAACTTTCGCTCGACCCTACCATAAACATTCTCTGCAGTTAATTCACTTGCACGCGATCACTTCCATCCTAAGCCCAAACACACTTCGCATTCTTTCAGGGTCGTACTTATTCCAATCCCACATATATAGGTATAATGATAATTCTAATGTATCGACATGGACACCTGTGTATATTTATTCAAGGATGTCTTTGGAGAGGATTAAATAAATTTCCAGAGAGAATACCCGCGTAGCAAATAGAACCAAACTTTCTGCAAATCTTCAGCATTGGGTCTATTCAGCAAATAGACCCAAAATTTCTACTAATCGTCTCATTAAATTTCGACAATTTGCTCGCCTATTAAGAGAAAATCGTCTTTCTTTACTTCGCTACTTTCCCGCGGCGAAAGTTCCGTTTACAGAAATATAGGTTATGTTTGCGCGTGGTTACTCAACCGCGCCCTCCAGGCGCTGAATCCGGAAACGCTCGTCCATCATTCGGCCACCCGTTCTGTCGATACCGACGGTGAAAGCGGATGCTCAAATTCCGCAGAAATTAGTTTAACAAGGTCGCCGGTTTCCTTCCGATTCCACTTATCATTTCTCGCCCGCCCAGTGTGCAATCGAGTCAAACGTGCGGCCGATATAATTGAAGGCCCGGTGCGTTTCGAGATGATTGGGAATCGATGAAAAAACGCGACTCGTAACACGTAATTGGAATCGTTATCCGGAAGAATGGGCGTCCGACGTTCTTCGAGTCGACCTCGTTCTTACCTCGGTTAGCGAGTGAACTTGACTTCTTCCTCGGCATTGATCTCGAGTATTACTTTCGATTGGATCGAGAAATTACGGCGGAGTTAATGGCGGAAAAAACGTTACGAGAGAAAGGCAGTAGGCAGAGGAATGGTTTCACGAGGGGCTGCAAATGGAGGGAAAAGAAACGCGGGAGGATCTTCCTTTGTTCGAATTTGCCGGATGGGGTATGAGCTTATTTTAATGAACGACTGGAGTATAGGTTGCGTTTATATCGCGTCGTCGTCTGAGAAGTTAGGCGAGTCGAGAAATTATATTTTTAGGGGCTGAAAGTTGTACCGTCTTCTAACTATGAAGTGAGACGCTGCAATTATCAATGCTACCCTCACACTGGTAAATTCGTACGCGATTAATTCTATGTGTAAATAAACCACTATGGTCGAGTACAATACAGCGTCACATAATGAAATTTTCCTAGTTAATCTAGGAATATACCGCAATATTCTCATAATGACAACTGCAATTTTCGCATTTCGCGGAATGTTACTTCAAAATACTAGTTCTAATTCATCAGGGAAGCAGAAAATTAAATAAGGAACCACTCGAAGCTATGTATCTACACATTTAGCGTCAGAACTGATGCATCGACGAAGAAAATGGAGTAACGTGCACGCCTTACGACGAAGATCGAATAAAACGCGTTGAAACCGAATATCGCGAGGGGGTGGAAGTTATAAGAACGCTGGGAAGTTAGAGGGTATAAGCAGCGTTCAGCGTCTACCATGAAATCCGCCATAAAAGTTGCGTAACTTAACGCTGGCGTTACAAGTCGCAGTTAAGCTTGAAAACGGCAGTAAAAATCTCCGGCACACGAACGACGGTGTAATCGCGTTATCGGGAAAAGTTGCTGGACTGCGTAAGAACGCGGATTCCGGCAGCAAAAAGGCAACCCGAAGAGTGGTAACCGCGCAATGGACTTCTCCGTCGAACTCGGGAAAATCAAACGCGCGTGAGAACGAACCTTGAAGGGATCTCGGAACCTCAACCCGAATTCGGCGACTCGAGTTCGCGGCAAGTTTGAATTATCGGTTAAGTCCAACTAAGCGGAAAGTTCTATTAAGATTACCGGGTCAGAGGAGCTGAGGCAACGAGCGAACTGTCGCCGAGATTGTTAAATACGTGTGACCGGTATGAATCTCGCGTGCATTAAAAAGTTTGTCACGAAGGAACGGAAGTTAGAGTCACGAGACATTAATTCGATATCGGTTCACTAATGTTCGCGAAGAATTTCATAGTCGTTATAAGTCCGGAAACTCGGCAAAGTTGAAATTCAACTACAATATGTCTCTTCCCGTATAAAATTCTCGAAAGCTGCTTCTCCGAGATTATCCAGCCTGATCGACGTCGAACATAAAGTCTTCGCACACATTGTGCGAAAGTCGCGAAGCCGGTGTCCGTCCCGTAATCGAGACACTAAGAACGGATTTCCTCGACGGTGCGAACGAGGAATGTTTGAAAAATGAGGAATAGCGAAATAAAGCTGCAAAGAGGGTAAAACACATCGACAGCGAGAATAACTGCGCGGTAATGGCGAGCGCAGGGCCGACAAGAAAAACTACCCCCCGGAGAGTGAAAAATGGAGCAACAGAAAGGAAGCAATTTTCTAATTCCGACTACCTCGATGTACAGACGGTTCTGTTCAAAAACGACGTTCAAAACATATGCAAGCTGGAAAAAGAAGGGAACACCGACGCTACGATAATACCGGCGATTAATTTCGGACGAAGGGAGTGAAACGCAAGATGAAATCGGACCAAAGACCATTTTCAAAATTAGCCGGGAAAATGAACTCGGGCACGAAGAATAAAGCAGTCTACTCGACGGAAACAAATTCCACGATTCGACGAAATAGAAGAAAGAGCAGACCAGACCCGAGCAGGCACGAGGGCTAGGTTCAGCGAGGGAAAACTTTCCTCGAGTTTACATTCGGATTATCCACGGACCACGTCCTCTGAAACCGCGGGATCTCGCGGTTCAGGGTGTCTGCCGCAATTAAGTGGACATTTTTGATCCCCGTCCCTAATCCTCGTCATTGGTGCGGCGTGAAAAGCGACTCCCGCTTCCGGGGGTGAAATGAACCGAGGCGGGGAACACCACGCCGCTTCTTGAAAAGAGTATTGCTCTATGACAGGTGGCTGCCGTGTTTGGCGATAGGGCAGCACGCGAATTGGTCGAATTCGTTTCAAACGTGAAAACTCGCGGATAACGCGGTTGCTGTCGGAATATTAAAGACCGTTCTTTGGACTTCATGCGAGGGATATTCAATTGTTCGAGGGTGAATGGGGATAGCATTGAATGACAGAAGCGTCGTGATTCGTGCAAGCAAGTGAGAGAACGTGGATTCGCATGCTACCCCTGCGATGAAATTCGAGATTAAGAATAGCTGAGAATTAATTCAGACGTATTAGAGCCTCCTATTTCTGGTGGGGTATCATTCGTGTAAACGAAACGGAATTTCCCTCTAGATCTTGAAAAACGTGCAATTTATCCGAAGAAAGAGTAGGATTGTACTACGAATTTGTCGAAATTTGTTGATTCTGTGATATCACGTATAATATCGTATCCCGTGTCGTTGACATACACTCGTACACGAAAGTCATCGAACATCAAAGCAACAGCAGCGAAATCTAGCAGGAGTCTGCTTTTTCGAGGATAAGTCAATCATTTCTACGCAAACAATCCACCACAATTTCGCCACGATCGTAGTCGCGGTCCCAAAAGAGGAAACAGACGACCTTAATATCATATAAAGCGGTCGGTTACGCCCTTACGCACGGATTTACGAGGCCAGGTCGCAAAACTGCCACGAAATCCATGTGGACATGTGGGACTTGCTCGTGAAATTCCTTTTGGTGAACGTCGGTTTCTCGTCAGCGAGCCGCGAATAAACGTAACGGAAATTAAAGCCACCGCCTCGTTATGTGGTGGTCTGAGACTCGCTGGGGTGTAAATCTGTTCTATTTTTCACCAAACAGGATTCTACATTCGTTACTGAATTTAATACTTATCCGTCTCCGAAGTTATGGAAACATGCATTTTGAAGGCCATATTATCTGAACTTACGTTGAGATTTTACAACGTATTATTTAAAGAATAATCGACCTATTAGAAGATAAAAGAATCTAAGCGAGGGTACACAAATTATATCTCAGTCTTTATTGGATTATCGTACGACTGGATGGTACCGATTTTCGCAGCCATTCGATGCTTCGATTCGGAACGTCCTTAGACCGCGAGGACCGCTATATAGAGTCGAACAAACGAGAGAATCCGCGTGTGAATCCGCGAAAACGCGTGTGCAGACTGGATACGGTCTAGGCAGAGCTCGCGTGCTCGATCAATACAACGCCGGACGTTAATTAAACGTCAAATGCATCCATTAGAAAACGAAGTTTCCCTCTCTAGCCGCAACCGAAAGCTCGATTCGCGCAGCTGACTCTCGTGAATACCCAACGATCCGCGTATAATAATATTTTGACGTGATTCTCCATTGTTATCGAAACGTTTCTGTGTTACTGGCCGATGGCGCGGCGTATAAGATATTTAGGTAGTAACAAAGGCATTCAAAGATTCATTAAGGTCCATGGTTCTCCTTTTCAGCGCGGAGAAGAAGAATAGGATCGATGGGATTAGTGGGGTGGAATTTGAATTCTTTCTCTCGTCTGTCAGCTGCCTCGATTCATCGAGATATCGAAGATATCGGCGAATTTCTCGCGTCTAGTCCCAATTGCTTAAACTCTAATTTTTCTATTCTCTTGGATTCGATATTCCTAAAGGAAGATTGGTGATTTAATTAAATTGATCGACGGGGGAGTATCGAGGTACCGTTAAAAGTGGATGTCAAAGTGCTGAGAGAAGATTTTAGATTCCTCCATTTTGAAAAGGAAAATTGACGATCTCTATTAACTCGGTAGATGTAAAAGCGTAATCGGAATCACGGAATTATTCCTAACTTTAATATATAAGAACGAAATGCAAAGAAATTCCATTCACGTTCCGATGAGACCTACATTCCAGCTAACTTCTTTTCCCCGGCACTAGAACGCGAATACTTTTCGTCAACTTCCCTGGCCATTCATTCTCTAGGATCTCCGAAGGAATCTGATAGCTTCCAACGACAATTCCACGCTACCCTACATCCGGTTGCTGATTCGTTCCTATCCGCGTTATATTTTATGCTGATCTCTGCGAAATCCGCGGTGGATTCGAACGTGTAATTCGATCGTCCGACGTTAAAACGGCGAATTCCATGGCCATGATCGCGAATTTTCCCTGACCGAACTCGTATCTCCCGGGTATAGTAAAAAGGAACAGAAATTTTGCTCACTCACCTCTTCCCAAACGAGTTGTTTGCTCAATCCAGGACGGAGGTTCATGATTTTCAGCTCGACCGCCTTCAGGACTCCATCTTGGGTGAACTCCACGTTCGGCTTCCCGTGATCACCCTCCACTGACACGTTCTTCAAGTACCTAAGCAAAGAGAGAACACGGTTATACTCTGAAATGCGACTACGATAACGTATTATCTTAACTCCGTGCTCTACGATTTAACTTCCGATGGCACGTACCATAATAAACAGCAGACTCGGGCAGACGTCGAGTCACACGTCCGAACACGACGAAGAATAACACGAGACTGAGGCGGAAATGTACTACGAGCCTGACGCCCTGCTGCGCTGTTTACGTTCGAGTCTAGCTAAGTACGAACCACGGCTCTCGCTCGTGAAACTCGGGTTGGGCCCGACGTTCGTACCACGAGTCTCGCACAGTATCGTAGGTCAAGGGGTTAATTTCAAAACTGTTATTTTATAACATACATCTCTGTTGGAAGAATTTTTTTTTAATCTTAGTTGCCAGGAATAAACAAATATTTCTGTCTTTTGATAATAAATTTAATGCAAGAAATGACCTTTGAAAGTAATAATAATTATCATTATTGTTACTCTCGGTTGCACTCTGATTACATCAAAGAAACTGCAGGGGTTTAGATTTCTCTCTGTTTGCTTGTTCTTCTGCTGCTTCCGTTACGAGGAATAATAACCCAGCCCCTCCCCCCTGACCACGAGTTTCACTTCTATTTTATCCTGTCTCGACGTTTTAATTCTTTCCATTCGAAGGGTGTCACTTTTTGCTCGTGAATAATGCATCACGTGCAAGCCAACCTCACTCTAAACTCCACTTCTCAATTAAACGCGACTCACGGGAGGGATACAAATGTGCCCTCGGTAACCATCCGCGGGATCTTCGGTTTTTATTCGTACACGAAAATTACTGCCATGATCAGCGGCAACCCCCGGAGCGATTTTTCCCGAACCGCGAAACAATTCGGACAAAGCGCCATTACCGCGGAATTTAATCAATATTCGCGTGCATCCCCTATAGGCAATTAAGCCCAGATTATCCCATGCATTACGATTACTCGTTCGGTACAATTCTACACATCGCGCAATCCAATAAATTCATCAATTAATTAAACTCGTAATTTACGTTTACCTGGTCCGTTAATTCCAATGTCATAAATAACACGCTAGACGACACACTGTGGAGTGTTATAATCTTATCTCGATTGTAATTTCGACGATATTCATCGATTCGAAAGCGCGGAATTTAATGATACCGTAATTCGTCATAATTGAATACGCGTGTGGAATTTATTACGATATAACGTGAAGGTAGTTTCAGTTACCAAAATGCGCTATCTAAAATAGTATCTGTAGTTAAAAATATCTCACGATACTCTAAGTTTCCAAAAATGGCAAACGCTTCTTTCCTACGATTTTACTCTGACATATGGCGAATTAAATATAAAAATATCGGGGAGAAAGGGAGGAATTATTTCAATTACTTGAAGAACAGGTCTCCAGTGTTCCAGCGAGATTCTCCGTAGCTCCCCTCACAGCTGAGCTGAGTGTTCAGAGGATGATGCTGGTTTGCAGTATTGTTCAGGAAGTCGTCAGCACCGTACGCGTAGACCTTCACAGCGGTGGTGATCTCGTTGACCAGACTCTCCGTGCTCGTATCAAAATGCACTCCTAAATAGAAAGCAGAAAATTAGAATCCGGACTTTGTTCTGAAATATTTTCTCTAACGAACAAAAGTACGTTCTGTTTTTTCAGACACGAATCCGGGGTGGAAAGTGTATGAAGGTGGATTATAAATGAAACTGCAGCTCGGCAAAGCCGATATCGAGGGAAAAACAAGGCACAAAGGATGCTAGTTGACAGACAGGCTTCGTACGCGTGGATTTAATTAAATTCGCTGCCTGACGACTCGTTATTCTCGAGTAGTTGTTAAAGCAGTGGACATGCTGATAGACAGGCTCGCGAATGTTTAACGGACATTCGTGAAAATGTTGCGCCACGTCTTGCTAATTTCCCCACTTCCTCTGCTATCACTGTTATCCGATACTTCGAGAAACGTGCTATACCTTCAGCACGATTATACATGATCTGCGCTGATATCGGGTAACTATACCGCGAGCTAAAACCGACGCAGAGGATATGGAAGGATACGCTTATGCGATGAGGAAGCAAGTTGTTCTTACGTCATTATCGACTTAATGATCTCGTGTTGAGTTCTTTGACATTCAAACGTTCTATAGTATACCGAGTATAGTTTTTGATCCAACTAGCGAACATCTGAATCGTATGACCTATAACCTTCGGGCAAATAAATCTGCAATAGAACTCAGCTGCGAATTATCTGAAGAGATGTCGCGGGTATTTAAGAAATCAAGACACTATTTCCTATTAATGGAAGGGTTTTATTTACGCAAGGGGGAAGGGAGTGGTATAGAAGACAGGGTGTCTCATCTTGGAAAAGCTCTCTCCCGTGGTCTAGTCGCAAACGAACTGTCTCTTCCAGAAGCTAGCCCAAATATTCGAGGTGGTCCGCGTGTCCGCGAGTCATGGCGTGCTGGCCGGGAAGACATAAATCAGGCGCCCATTGACTCGGGACCTTTGATGCCTCTAGAAGTGGAAATACCTGAGCTTTTCTTTGTGTTCCTACATATCTACCACGAAAATTCCCTGATAAATTCATTACACGAATCTGACAGACAGTCAGAACAAAATAAATTTCATTACCAAAGTAGTTCCCTGTTACACCCGAGTCAGCTAGGTAGAAAGACGCTGCTATCTTGAAGGAAGGGTTGTTATTCGTTAAAATTCGAGTTTCATCCCCACCTACTGTCAATCGTGTCAACGTTTTGTTCACGTGCACGAGTAAACGCTGACGGATACCACGCAACGTTTCCGCTCTTTGGCCCTCGAGTACGCGATACACGATATTCCTCTCGCAAGAGCGGGCTTTGAAAATCGATGAGTCTGCAGGTACAAATAGGAATGGCTTTCGGCTGTCGCGACTGCTACTGGAAATTGCGGAATATTTGTCAATACCAAACCCCGATTCCTTGGTACACCCAGTTTCCACGTTACTTTCTTTTTTATCATATTTCCACTGGCGTTCATGAAGCCTAGCGAGGTTCCCGCGCGGAAAGAGAACGGCGAGGCGACATCGTTACAGCGCGTTCTTCCCAAGGAAATATTGAATTCGGAAACCTTTCTGTCACCGAGGTGTGCTCGCACGAGCGCTAGGATTTCGCGAATGTCGAGGACGAGCCGGATACGTATCTCCCTCCCGTTTGCGAAAAAATATGCGGGAATAAATCAAAGGAAACGAAAGGGGAGAGAGAATGGGAAAGAGGCGAGGGGACTCGAAATTAGAAAGAGTTGGGCTTTTAGCCGTGGTAATTTCATTTCGTAAACGTTATTATATCGCGCGCGTTCCCCTTTTCAAGTTCGCGAAATTACTCGCGAGGGAGAAGTTCCGCGCGCAGATTGTTTTGTATTGTGCCGAGACGCGCTACGGAGGCGGAAGACTCCTCGTATTGTCTGAGAACTAGCTGCAGGTTGGAACCACGGGAGTATAGGAATCTTTGGTACAGTCGTGGCTGTGTTAAAAAAATATTTGCACAGCAAGTTTCGAAGAAATATTATTATTAATATAATTAGAAATTCGGGGAGCGATGGAAGCGAATTTCCCTTTTATCTCGTGCAGGAGCTTCGATGTTAAATATGCGCGAGGTTAACGTCGTCCGATACTGGTCGTTATCTTTAACACGTTAAGCTCCATAACCCAGAGAAACCTCATTAAAACGCGGGTGTAACACCTATAAGAAAGTTCTGCCGGTAAGAGGCAACGGAAGAGATTTCCCTGCCATTAGAGTTTCTACTGGAACGTCGGCCGATATTTTGAGTGGCCGGCCGTTGAAAAGGAGATTCAACGGCGAGGTGAGAATCACGGAAATCGGAAATTGATGCCTTCCTCAGGGTTCCGTCCTGGCTACCCTCCTAGGAGGAATAAATTCATCGAATTCTGTTCAACGGGAACACGTCGAACGGCGTACACTTCAACAGACCTCTCGTTTTCCTAGAGCAGAATCTCAGATATGATGGCTTCCGATTGAGTTCCCGATGGCTCACCAATAGATGGGAGAATTTTCCCGGCTTCTCGTTACGCGTCCCTTCCAACTTTTGTTTCGCGTAATTCACACGCTCGGAGAAAGTCTTCTAAAAAGTTAGACCCGCGAACGAACACCGAAAAAAGATTTCGTAACGAGCCGCCATCTACGAATTACGTAGTTTCAAAGATACAGGTTAAATTTCAATTTCGAACAGATCCTGCGAATATACCCTATATCTCGAACGTACTCAGTAATTTTTAATTCCATTTAATTCCATTTCATAATTAGTTTCAGTTCAATTTCACCTCATAATTAATTCCATTCTAATTTCGTTTCCCAATTAAAGAAAACAATTACCTATTTAAACGAAACCAGGTTTCAAATGCACCACTGAATCATATACCATTCGATACTATGGAAGAGAATAAAGAATAAGCAGAAAGTTCAAATATGAAATTTCGACCTAGATAATACTTCCATCCAATCAGCAGAGAGGACATCGACCGACTGGGGGTAACATCTACCAAGAGGAGAGTGATCCTTCTAAATTTCTCGTTTGCTCGAATGTCCAACACCCGGGCTATACATTCTCGCATTGTCTATTCGAGAAGCATGGCGGTATTCGATAAGACGGTTCCACTCACCGAGCATTCCAATTGGAAATTGGCTGGGGGTCTGAAGGTTCTCGATGACACTCTGTGTCACGACCCACACGTAATTCTCCCCGGTGATCTTGTAATCGTGAGCCGCGCTCAGGATGCTGATGGCTTCCTCCCTGGTCGAGTAGAGCAGCATCACCCTGGACTCGCTGTTTACCAGCTCGAGGAGGTCCCGCGGATCGGTGACCATGATCGCGCTCAGGATCGTGAACTTGAAAGTGTCCTGCATGTCGGATATTCTCTCGCGGACTGCCTGCACGAAATCGTCGTGTCCCGCAATCTGCGAGGTGACCACGCTGAATTGGTGCCATTTGTACCTCTCGAGGATGCTCAGCATCGCGGCCGTTTGGTGCTCCAGCGATGGCGCCAGCTGCAGCTGCAGGTTACTCTGCGAGGCTCTCTGAAAGGCGTCGGAAATTCATGCATCTCTGAACAGGTTCTAACGACGAACGTGTCGCGATTACGCGGAGTATCCGATGAAAGTATTACGCGAATTTCTGCGGTCTTCGCCTTTGCATTGGATATCGCGTTAGGTTAGGAACGTCGTCTTTGGCACTTTGTTGGATTTTCCCAAGATCGGACAGCAGGAGAATAGGAGATTGGAGATTTTACGTGTATTCCCACCATTGGTTTTCAGGAGGTCGATGAATTTCGAAATTTATTCCAAGAGGGGTGGTATTTTTCTTCGTAACTATGGCCGAGAGGAAAGAGACGTTTGGATCGACTCACCCGTTCCAATCCCGAGTTGTCCGCGTTCCATGCGATCACTGGAATTCCTAAGTAACCGGCCAGCTGCAGAAAATATTGAGCACTGGCAGTGCTGCGGCCGTACATCTCGTAGTTCATCAGGTACAAGATGGCGGACACGTTGCTCGGCAGGAATTTGTCGCATAGCGATTTGAGAATCTCTGAAACACGAAATGGAACACCAACCATGTTAGATGCCATTTCTCTTTCAACGATCTACGATATTTACCAGGGAAGTTCCCCGAATAATGTCCCACTGTTCAAAGGTGAATATAAATTTTATTAAACGATGTAATATTCCACGGAATCATAATGCAACGCAGTAACCGTTAACGATAAAGCACGTAAATAAAGGATTTAAACAACGAAGGTGTTGTTTAACTTTTTTCTTTAAGCAGCGATAGTGCTAATCCCGTTTACGTGATTTGTTGTCGGTTTAATCGTTGCTGGCTCGTGTATCGCGGCCACTGTAGCGATTTGTCTCGGCTGAACGCTGATCCGTGCATTAAATGGTTCCTTCCGAACGTGGCGGTGGTTCGCGTGATTTTACAAATGGCCACGATAAACGGTGCGATCGCGAAGGAGAAACTCGCATCGAGCGAGAAACATCGTCTCGGTTCGTCAAGCGAGATCAATTTTATAAATCGATCGTGACTCGACTGATTCCAGCCGGCCAAAGCGTCCAGACATCCAGGCCAGCGCAGGGAAGAACGAAAACGGAAAACGGAGGAAAGCCTTTTATTTTCTGCGAACCACCGCTGTGAGATTCGTCGGTTGAAAAATTTAGAAGCTCTTGGTCACACGTTAATCTCGAGATAATAGAAATCGTGAGCTCCCATCTGTTGGCAACCATTCCTGCAGGCAATAAGACCCATCTGACGCGTTTCAGATGATAATCTCCTCTCTTCGGCGCTTCTTATTGGTTACGATTTCATTTTCTCGTTTATGGCTGCTGGATCCTCGTTCGCGATCGTTCTGTTTCATTCTTATCGTAAACACAATGGCGCAGCTGCCGCAACGGGTTATCCACGTAAGGGTAGACGCGTGTGTAGCAAGCAGGAATTGATCGATTCGCGATGATTCGGGATAATTCCTTTCCGATCTGGTTCTACGATTTTGCTAATGCCGAGGAAATTGTGTCCGCTTATCACCATCGATCCTTGCCATCCTGCCAGTTCCCGATCCCTTTCCCAATAAATTTCTCCATTTCTGTGTCGATTTTTTAAATACTCCCATCGCTCACGGGATAATCCAATAACACCACTCCCTCGAGGAAAAACAGGGACATTTGTTACGTTCGCTCGGAGGCTGGAAAAAATTTCACGGCACATTTGCAACGGTGTTTACAGCCGTCCTCCTCGATCGATCCTATCCGCGCTCTAACGATCACGCCCGCGATGCAACAACGCAAACGCGAAATCGCGACCGTCATTCGAGTCATGGACATATCCTGACCTGTCCCACAAAGCTCTCCGTTTCGCCCCTCGATGCCCGCGTGACCCCGTTTCGCCATGTCCTCGTTCTCATCCCTGTTGCATTATTCTTCCCGGTGATTTCTTAATTTTCCCCCTTGCTTATGATCGACATTTCCGAGGGCGTGCCTTATTAAACTAGGAAGACACTAATGAATGGATAAGCTGGTACCCCGTATACGTACACACGATTATACAACACAGTTCCGAGTAAACCGTATTTAATTTAAAAATACTTTTTCCAATATTTTCCAAAAATTTCGCTGCAATTTCGATTTTATTCTTTTCATCACATATTCATATTCGCTTCATAAATACAGACATCCATATTCTACGGATTGTATTTAAAAATGGAACGAAACGCGCAATACATTTCCGTGCAATTTTCAAATTCTGAAACTGAGTTTACAGAAAATTTTCCATCAAACTTTGCTTCACTCTCAAATCCCATATCGCCTTGGATTTTACTCCTTTTCCATTCGTACGCATCGCGCGATGGTATTTAATGAATTTCCACCGCCTTTTTCGGCCGACAGTGATAGATCGATCACAGGTATGTCCGACTATACGCGTATCGCGTTCCTGCGTCTCTTGCATGGCCGACCGATACCACTGCGACCTGCGACGAACAAGCTCGCGCTTCTCCAAACGACGACAAACGGAAGTACAATTCTCCTTTCCTCTCGTCTGCCGACCGTCTCGTATCGTCGTTACTTTAACAAGCGCTCGTTACCAAGCGATTTCGCGCAACTTCCGGCAAAAGGCGAACGTGACGTACATCGAGAGGAGTCCTCCGCGAAATTTCGAAACGCGACTTTTCTCGATACCCGGATGCGGAAATTCGCGCACATCCGGCGCGTCGATTATTTCAAACGTCCGGTTGCTCTATGTCGCGTCGAATGCGACAGGGGAGCACGAAATCCAACCATTCGAATGCGATCCCATGCCTTTGGATAAATTATTACGTTCGCTATAGCGTTCCGTGGTTGGAAATTACGCGTTGCACGTATTCATTTTTGTACACGGGAAACACGTCGAATAATTAATGCGAGCATACGAATAGATATATAAATAATAAATTCATTTACTTCGTATATTTTAAGCTTCCCTGTCTTTAAGCCAGGACCGTGATATCCGAGAATCTACACTCACAATCAGTTGAAAATCTGCGATAGCTTTTCAAGGTCTACCATGTGAAATTAGTGAAACTGCCTTTTGAAGCTCAGCTTTGAAATCCTCGTTCGGAGTATACGTCATCTTTTAAGCATTCGGGTATTTCCAATCGTCAGTCTGAATTCCGTTGGGGGTGAAGTCATGTGTGTTATTGGCTCTGTTGGCGGGGGGTGTGTTTCGAGGATGATTCGTGAAGGGTGAAAGGTTGCGTGGTATGTGGCTTTTGAGTCTATTCGAGCGTCCATTCAAATGACTATAAAGAAGCTACTTACAGACCACAAGCGGATTAGCTATTCACGGACTTGATCGCTTTGATACCCATACAGGCTATAGTCGAGTCGCGCGAACGCTGCAGATAAAGCTAAAGCTTAAACCTCTGTGCCAGTCGAGTGCAACGAAGACATTCACGATTTCCAGGTCCTTACTCGATTTTTATTTTCACCGGTAAAATCGAGAAACTCGTAGACCGTGAATATTCGTAAGCTTCTTCTTCACCGAATAAATCCTGCGCTTTGAAAAAGCTTCGCGCTGCGAAAGCACGTTGGAACTGCTAAAATTCACGGAGCGCAGTGGATCGAAGCGGTAAAGGAAAGTTTGGTCAAACAGCCAATAGGATGAATCGTTAACGACGTCAACGGTGTGTATCGAACCGAAATGAACCGAGGTTCGCGCGTGCAATTGCATCCGCGGAGCGTGTGAACGTTCGCGCGAAAGATCGAGTTTGCCGATCGCTGACATCCGGCTGCCTGCTGACACGGGGCCAGCCAACTGACGTATGTGTGCGAAACGCAGCAACAATAACTGGTATTCGGCCTGTCATGCACGATTGTTTCGCGTTTCGCCTCGCGAATGCCGAACATCAGCCCGGACTATGGTCGTAATAAATAACCTCTGGCAAACCCGATCCTATCCGAACCGACGTTGACGCAAACAAATTACCGTGGACAATTTCGTTCGCAAACGGATTAGTATCATTGCTAATTCTGTATAATTCCGCGCATTCCACAAAGGGGATTTCGCGGTATCGCTATTATGTATTTAGCGTTGTGAATCGTTGCTCTATAAAATTATTTCGACAATTGAAATTAATTATTACCACGGTTATGTAACGAACTGCTTTCCGCGCATTCCACAAAGGGGATTTCGCGGTATCGCTATTATGTATTTAGCGTTGTGAATCGTTAATCGTCGTGAATCTATAAAATTATTTCGACAATTGAAATTAATTATTACCACGGTTATGTAACGAACTGCTGCAGAATGTGTTTGTAAACGGTTAATTTTTCGTTCAATCTTCGGGATACAATGTTTATTCGTCAATTATGCGAAGCTTTTACCCGATGACGATGAAAGCGATATCGGATGTCAAAGAAGTGAAAGGTTTTTAAACGTCGTGGACCGTGAAAGTAGCATCCCGGGAACTTTTATTTCCTTCTCGGTTCCTCGTTCCAGTTTCCTCGCGAGTCGCAAGATTCAGCAGTGGGTCGTTGAGTGATTCAACTTCGAACGGTTGTTATGACATTGTTTAGTAAACAATGCACGTTACAGCGTCCAATTAGAAGCGCACGACCGAAGATGTAATCGACCGTGTACGTGGGGTAATGCAGTCTTTGATCAAACGCGTTTACCTCCATCGAACCGGGGCTTCTTAGACCGACCCTGCTACTTTGTTTGGCAAGGATGATAACGTGACACGGCTAAAGAATTCTGCGATGGGAAGAGTCGAGGGATGTAATTGGTGATCAGTCACTCATTGTAAACTAGCTGTTAAAGTCCAATTATTCTTTAATAGAGACTTCCATCGTAATTAGCAAATAATATTCCTCGAAATTCTGCTGACACCCCTAAATTAATTACCACGTGTCCCAAATCACTCTGTTGTTTCTACTTATGTCTGATACAACGATAAGGGCATCCTATTCGCGATAAAATAATATTTCTATTAATACGTTAATAAACGTTACCAAATAAGTATACGCGAATTGCGAATTCTCGAAATTCTGCAAACACCCCTAAATTAATTACCACGTGTCCCAAATCATACTCCTTTTTCTACTTATATTTGATACAACAACGAGTTCATCTTATTTACGACGAGATGATACTTATATTGATACATTAATAAACATTATTGATTAAGTACATGCGAATTGCGAAACCCAATGACGTCATCGAGAGAACTCGACCAACACCTATCCGACTCGCGGATCGTACTCGTTATTTCGTCCCACGGACCAGGGAGCACATGATTGAATTTTACGAAATGAAAAAGCTAAATAATAATGCCGATTCTCGATAACTCGCCCCGTGAACGCGATATTTCATTCGCGAGTAGTCGGGGGTGCACATTAGCGAGACAGCGGTATTAAATTTGCTGGTGGACGGCCTGGTCGATCCGATAGAACCCGCCATGTGTAAATTTCACGCCGTCACCGAGTCAGCAAGGGTTTGTAACCCGATTATAAAAGGGACCGTGCCAACGACACGTGGTGATCGAATAATTCCTGCCGAAAAATCCGCGCGTCAAACGCTGACGAAGCGCGACGCCGTTTTGCACGGCCCTGATCTTTTCCGTCGTAAACGGCACGTGGTGTTTTTTAATTTCGCCAAGAATTTCATGCGTCACGCCTGTCGCGTTATTTAAGCGCCGTGGACCTCGTTCGAGCCATTTTGCACTGCCTACGCGCAGGATATACGAGCGTGCAGGGGCGTACATAGGGGTAAATAGGGGAGCGACTCGGTCACGAGACTCGACTGAAGCGGATATTAAGCTCGCGATCAATTAACACGGACGAGCCGGGTCGTATTTCGTGGACGTGTTGTCGATTACAAACCGGGATGATAAAAGTCCACTGAATTTGCGTCGAAGGAGGAATTAGCTGATCGCGCGCACGGTACTGGCCGATCGAATCGTGGATCGAGTAGTGGATCGGAATGGTCGATGGATGGACCGAGTGTGGATGCATCGAGTCCTACGAAGAAGCTTTTTCTTCGAAATCGACAATGACGAAGTCGACGTTATTTCGCGTTGCAATTAATCGCGCCACGCGTTCCTCCCGTGCACCCCGTTCGACGATTGCAACGCAACGACAATATTATCCAATCAATGCGGATCTGTTTATCATCCCGATAATTGTACGGTTTATAATCGATCCGTGTGGAATGGCCAACCTCCGAATGAACGGTAACGGGTGACAAAAGGTGACGCTGCGTTTATGAAATTACGCCCCGCGAATTGCGTGCGAAATTTCTCGCAAAATAAATTAACTCGGTGATATTTTGATCTATCGAGTTTCGAATTAGCAAATTATCGAAATTTTTAGCCGACGTTAAAATTTTAATATTTCGTCGCGCACTTGCGACAATAATTAACAGTGACTTTCTCTGTATCGAGATACACAATCGGATACCAAGAGTGGAACACGTCGCTCAACCTTCGACGTTCTCCAAAATAGATGAATAATTCAGAGGTAAGACGGGAAACAGAGAACGACATCCGCAACGTTCGCAAAATTTGAATATTAAACGTCAAATTTCTACTGCCGCATGCTATTCTATCGACAAACATTAAAGCGCAGTCTGATAAGACGTAAGTGGGTCGTGCTTACACAAAGGTAAATTTACCTTTTAATCCGCCCCATTCACTAATTCCGTTTCTTTCGGATTATCCCTTCTTACTTGCGACAGAACTTGCGAGCAACTGCATAAATCAGATTAAAAATTAATAAGAAACACGCAAATTCACTGCAAAATTATACGACCTCTCTGCGCGTATCTGTCATAATTGCAGTGGCAATAAAAGGTACCAAACCTTTTGGGCCAATTTAGGTTGGCGCAATTCGGTACCCGATTGGAGTCGCATAGCGACAGAGGGTTACGTCCCAATCGTTGAAATCCTCACGTGTGCACATCGACAGTTTGATCCGAGAGAAATCAATTAGGCTGATTAACTGGACGAAATAGCATGGACGCGCCGATGTGACAGAAGGAGCGAGATTGAATTATCAACGGAATTAAGCGGACAATAATTGCCACGCCACTAAATCGCTTTATCCTCTTACGCGACCGTCTGCCGAAAGCTGTTCGAAATAAGAAACTCATTCGTTCATCGATTATAGCGTAACCGCGTTATGCCAAACTTTAGGTAACTCCGTCTGACGAGATTCCGAGCTGTGATTAAAATAAAATTGAAAATTCAAACTGAATTCTAGCCGACAATCCCTGATAAAACTCATCGACGTCGCGACGAATCAATTTTTCACCCTCGCGGAACGGAACATCCGCGGAAAAGTTGCAATCAGCCGGGAAAGAGCAAGTGCGAAAGTTTCGGATTACGGCTGAAAAGTGAGGTAGCAGGAAATTTGAGGTGACGTATATGGCGAACTGGCTAGATCTCTTTGGTCCCGGAGTATTTGTCGAACACGTCGGTGATCTATCAGTGATAAGTACTAGCCTGGAAGATCTCTGGTTTCCCGAATTCGACGCTTGCTTCTGTGTCGAAGAAGAACATCTGTGAAATTCTCGTTTCGCGGAACTTTTCTTCCAGCAGCGATATCGTCGCGAAATAATTATAATGGGAGATCTGATGTTTATATTCCCCATATATTTCGTTCAGTTTCTGATCCCTTTAAGTAATAAATCCTTTCTAAATCCATCTTCCTTTGAAGCAACTTTTCACCTCTCCCTCTGTCCATAGTTAAATATCTTTCCTGATACCGTGGATTTAGAATTCAATGATGAATGTCGGTCTGACGTTGCATCGTAGAAGCTTCTCGCATCCAGAGTTCCCAGGGAACTTGAAGAAAATGCAGCTAGAATTTTCGCGAAAGTACAACGTCACGTTTCAGCCGAGAGTAAAGAAGAAATCTGAAGGTTTCAGAAGTGCAAGTCAACCCACTCGAAGAAGAGTGAAATCGCCTGGATCCCGGTGTTCCTCGAGACAGCGTCCGCGAGAAGCGTTTAGTGAAACAGCAAACCGGCTCTCGCGCGAAATCGCAGCCGAGAAAAGCTATCGCCGCGAGCGTGAGCGGTTTGCAAGCGCGCAGCACGCTTAAAACACGATGTCGCGTGAATCCTGAGGCGTTCCACTTGTAGCTCTCACTCTGAAAACAACGCTGAAAAATAACACCGAAAGATAAGCCCGATACCTGATTCGCGCGAGTATCTTCGATGAAAATTTCGTCTCGTTTGTCGTGACGATTTTTACCACTATTCTGGGGTGAAAATAGTTATTAATTATTAAATTATGCAATAGTTATATAGAAACATATTTTTAACCTCATATTGAAATTAACGTATCTCAAATATCACTTTGTACGTGAATTTACTAGATTTAAATTCTGCAAGTAGTATTAACGAGCATTCAAAAATGAAAATAAAGATTGGTTTTATTTTCGGAAGCAAATGAAAGAATTTGACAATTTATTGCAATTTATTTCAATTTTCGTAGTACATTTATTCCACGCTTGTCGAGTATACTCGTTACCATTTAAAAACATTCGAGAATAAAGATGCACGCTTTCAAAATTAAATAAAACATTGAACAAATTGATATACTTGAACAAATAACGCAGGGACACGCGGATTGGTTACATTTGCACCGATAAAATAGGAGAAAGAATTAACAAATTAAAAAATTTGCTATTATACTTCATTATTTCAGCGACCAACAAAGGGGTAAACAAGTCTTTCCCTTTGCTTTCGCGGATATTTCTGTTCGCTCGACAATTTTCGCAGCGAGTCGTGCATGAACGCGGAGGTTAATTGTTAATTAGGGGAATACGACAAACGTTGTTCGATTTGGTTCAATCCGGTTCGTCCAAGTGATGGAAAAGTCACGTTTTGTTCGAACGGTTGCTTAAATATTTCTGTATCGACGTTGTTTAAAACCCGGGGCTAAATGTCCAGTTGGTACAGCGATAAGGATTAAATTTGAAGCACAAAGGGTAGAATTGAAAATACGAGGAACAAACACTTTCGAGAATGGAGAGCGCTTCTTGTACAAACGTTTACTTTTCGCAATTATGCACCCCTGAGAGCGAATTCTAAAAGTGAAAAAGGACTCTCGGAGTCTGGCATTCCCAATGGAAACAATGGAATCGTCAAAACTCGCGAGTACTCGTAACTCGTACGAAACTGCCAAGTTAAAGCCGATTACGATTGGATACAAAACTTGCAGTCGAATCAACCGATATTAACCTATTACCATGTCCAAACAGTGCCGTATCAATTCGCGGTATTACCATATCAAACATGGACACGATCCTTCGAAATCTTGTCAATAATCGGTGACGGGATCTGTAACGAGATTCGTATCATCCTCGTCTACTCATTTTCCTCTGTTCCCTCTATTTTTACACGGATTTCGGTAACCCTCCTGTTTCTTCCTAGTTCGTACGTGGTCAGGGCGATCCATCAGTGGCACACCCGTGCAAGGAACCCGACGAATCGTTCAAACGCTGTATCGGACAAGTAGCCACGTTTTTACGATCCTCCTTAACTCTGTTCGCACGAGGAGGAGCGCTGACGATCTCCTTAACCGTTTCAATGTCTGCGCGAGGGAAAATATCGGGGATAAAGTCGACTTAACTCGGCAGAATCAAAGAGGAGTATCGGTGACTGGAAAATCCACGTTTTCCGGTCACGTCCGCCCTCCATAAGCTAATACAGGCATACCACAGGTTGGAACACGCGTGCGAGGTCGTCGAGGAAGATGGCGCGAGCGAACGTTAAGCCGTACATATTGACCACCGTGAAAGCTTCCTGAGAAACCGGAGCATTAGTTTCATGGAAAGGAGTAGCCTTCTTCTCCTGGCTGCTACGTGGCTACGTGTCAAAGAGAAATGCGAGATGAAAACGGTAATATTGTACTGTTTTCGAGTTCGTGTCGCGACCCGTTTCGTGGTGAAATAAATTCCTTATGACTTCCGTTTCCTGTTATTTGACTAATCCCAGAGAAACTGTGCCAGTTTCTCGCTTCAGGAGATTTATTTATAATATTTTTTTAGAAAGGACAAAAATAAATTGCAGCTTATGTTTACTTCGAGGTTTAGAAAGAACACGGTCTGCTCTACGAATGGTATAACGAAATTCATGTATGGCAAGGAGAAGAAACCAATTATTTCTGCGACAAGATTAGTTATCGATCGAGCAAGTAGTACGAGTCAACCATAGGCGAACGCAGTTCAGTTTAAGCAACGCGACAGTGAAGATATTTCGAGAAATGTCACAAATAGATGAAAATTCTGTCAGAGGATTATAAAGGATTGAGGATACACTGAAAAGTGCAGGCAAGATATTACTAAGTTATTTTTCTTCTTTAGATATTACCACGTTAGACGGTATAGCCGAAATATTTGAATATATAATATCACCGCGTACGATTAATCCGACTTAATACAGAATTAAGTTCCGGTACGTATCGGCCAAGTATCCGCTTTTGCTAGTCGAGACTTAAATAATTAATAATGTATTAACATATACCGTACGGCAGCGTGAACCAAATACACGCAACCCTCGAATAACGCGATTAATTAATCTCTCGTTATCCGAAACCATGTTACACGATACTTAGAATGCATACAAATATGACGATGCGAATCAATTTATTTGCTGATAACGAATACCATGTTACTCGATATCTCGAACCAAACAATCATTATTTCATTCCGAATAATGAAAGGAAAAAAGAAAAGAAACGCAATATTATATTTTCAGTGCATCTACGCCATATATCGTTTCAATCCTTTTCCTCATCATCATGAAACACTAGAAACAGAGAACTTATCAAAAAATAATATCCCTATGAGCCACGAAAATGAACAAAACATAAATAAATAAATGAAGCTCCTTAGAAATCGAGCAATTTAAAATTCCAATTTCGTAATCGTACGAGTCTGCGAGTAACAAAATTTATTCGAGGCTCACCTGTGCTCGTTCGATCATACGTACCTGTTGGACTCGGCGTGAGCGTCATCATGCTCAGTCGGACCGAGTTCTGCGTGAAGTCGTACTTCTCCAGGAAGCTGCCGCGTCCCCGGATCTTGCCCTTGCGCAGGTTGCCAACAGACCGGTTCACTGCCTTCGTGTACTCGCGCACCGCGAAGTTGGTGTGCGGCACCACCAAACCGATCGTCATCTTCGGCAAAGATACGTTGCGGCGTCTCGACGATTCGTGAACCCCGGAATCGCCGGTCGTCGGCCTCCAGCCGCAATCGCCGGAGATCACGAACGAACCGAGGATCAGAAGGAGCTGGACTCGCATCTTTCCTTCTCGTCTTCCCTCCTCGACCTTGTACCGTTCGCCTGCTCCACGGTTTCCCTGGTTCAGGGTCGTGGGACCGTAGAAAACATCTCTAACCGGCGAGCTTGCGAAGCGAAGGGCACCGCGTTCGCAATCGATAAACAACGAAGGTCGAGTTTGTCAAGTCGAAGGATTCACTCTGGTCGGCGAAAGTGGCCTTGTAACGCGCCAGAGGTCGCGGAAAGTCGTCTCTGATACAACAGGTGTCTCTTCCAGATTTCCTGCGAGTTGTACTTTAAGATCCAAGACGATTAACAAGCTTCCACAATTTTCGCGGATCGTTCAAGATTTTTTCCGCACTCTGGCCATCGTCCGATGGAAACGGAAGGTAACACAGGCTCTCGCCTCTCGAAATCCTATCGATTTTATTCCGAAGATGATTTAAATCCTTTACAACTTCTTGTCCACGCGGTTGGCAGGACTCGTGAGCCTCGACAGCTGTTCCTCGCGCGTCATCCTTCGATATTCGAACATTGACAATTCCAGGATTGTCGACGACGTCTCCGACCATGGAAAATTCTCACGACGTTTAAACCCGTGCTCTCACACGCGCAAGTTATTATCTAAGGTACGACTGGCTATTATGTTTCGATGCAGGAAGACGAAATTAGACTGCGCGAAGACTGTCGAGAACGATTGCTTTTGCCCCCGTAAGGACGAGGTAACTAATGTTTCGGAAGACACTGCAAAAGACAAATTGTACTCGTTTTACGTGACTGCCTGAATTTTGGGGAACGGTTTCCTCGCGTCGCTGATGGAGCCTCGAACAAATTGGACAACGGAACGAGCGTCGTTTCATAAACATAAAAAGCACGTTTCGAGGTAACGACGGGAACAATGAAAATAGTATACAAAGGATAACCGCGAACGAAAAAATACTACGGTTAACGGACTTGCTAACTTTCAACGTTTCAGCTGTTTCATCGGGGGCTTCATTAGCGGAGGTCGTAATTTAAACGAGTGCTTTTTAAAGTTAAGTTTGGTTTAAAAGGCAAAAACTACCGCGTTATAGGCTACCCATCAAATTTCCGCGGAGTAGAACCATTTAGCTCGAAACGAGAGATGTCGTCTGTTATCGAAAATTTGGGAAAAATTTAACGACCCTGATCGACGTCATCTCGACTATCAAGGTCATTGCAAGGTGGCGAGTATAAGTCCGGTGATTATGTTACGATTAAAAGAAATTTCACAGCCATCGACGTCGTCCTAACGACACATAGGGCTTTAAGAGACTAGAATCTCACCCAGACATGACTACTTTAGCATCTAATTTTAATCATACGGTATACCTCACGTTATCTTAATAATTCATCACCCCCAGGAACGACTGCAGAATAGAAATCGCAATTCGATGTTCAATGGCGTTAGGTTCCCTGGGAAGAAAAAAGCTGGCAGCAAATGAGTCGAGGAAAAGTTTAATCATCTGCCGGCTGAAAGTACGAGAACGCAGGGAGACAGAGGGCAGCGTGTCACCCGGCAGGAACCTGCGCAAAAACTCGATTTGAAATCGGGAGAAACTCATTATGAACGGTGCCGGGAAGTTCTCGGCGGTACAATCGAGCACGGTTCCCGCGGAACGCCGATAAGATTGGCTGGAAGTAATTACGGGGCCCTCAATTAAGCCGACGCCCGATAATTTCGTGCGAGGATCTGGAGCGTCAGAATCACAACGAAGCTAATTATTGAGATTTTCGTCAGGTCGGCCGACAGAGACCGCTGCCCCGTGTAATTCCACGTTAATTGGTAATTACGGAAACCTATCAAGCGCCGGCACTTTCAATACCGCTCTTGTCGTCCCTTGTTTTCGTCCTTTTGCACCCACCCGGGATCCGTTTGGTCCTCGTTCGATTGCATGTCCTCTTCGCGAGCCCTTGTTAGACTCGCGCCTCCGACTTTCGAAACACTTGCCCCTGAGAAGCAGTCGATCGAGGAAGAACGGCAGGCCGTGCTTTTAGACCCGAAAGATCGAGTTTAACGATTAAATGGGACGTCCTATTGTGACCGGTGAGTGCGCAATGCTAATTAAGAAATTTCGTTGGACTCATAAAGCAGCTGCAATTCGACGCTTTGTCCGTGAACGTTTTGGTTCCGGGTCAGTACGCGTGCAATCTGTTATGCTGTTCCATTGTTTCCTTCGGCTGTTTCCGAGCGAAAACATACAAGAAAAGATTTCCGTGTGATAAAGAATTAACAGAAAATTAATTTAAAGGTAAAAGCAGAAAAGTTACAATGGAATATTTTGCAACTATAAAACTAAAACTTCCTCCAATCTACCTTTCCTTCTATCTCTCATTGCTCTACCCCAAAATGTATTTCTCATCGACTCTGTTACTTTTTCGCGTAATTAATTTATTTAACCACTGACGAACTTTAGAGACCATTCCACGGAGCATGGCAATCTAGGAAACGAATTATTTTCTTCGTGGAATAGTCAATGGGAAGCTCTCGATAGCGATGTCGCGAAGCTTTCCTCGAATACCTCGTTTCTATCTATTCGAGCGGTAAATGTAACTATATGGAAGATGTCAGTCACGTGGAAAATTTACATGTGATGTCAGCGGTCTGGAACCCAGCTCGTTTCTCCAGAAGTCCCAACTTGTTTCCGAAATTCCCACTGGAACGAGGACATGGCGAATTCTATCGGTATATTTAATTTCCAACCGGTCGCTGGTTCTAATGGATCCGCAGTAATCGTATCTACGAGGAGACAGGGAAAATAGGGAGAACAGAGTCTGGGTAAATTACAACGAGCATGGCGCCACGGTATACTAGATTCTTCGTTAACACTGTCTTCCATCACGGTTACCGAAGTTTAAATTAGATGGTAGTTTTGTCTGAGCTATATAAAGATTCGAGTACTTCTCGTCGGGTGGCATCTTCGCGGGGGAAGGGGGGCAAGGGTGCACGGTTGGTCGAGTTAAAACTTGAGTAGTAACTGTAAAGAGATTATTAATCAGGACTTAACTTTCGTTACTTCTTCCTCCACGGGGTAATATAGTTCTAACGGAAAAGCAGCAGGGGAGGGAACTAGTTATTATCTTTCCGGATTACGAAGCTTAAAACTTATCGTTAACGTCATCATTTTCGAGAAGAATGACGGAAGTTACCATTGCAAATTCTCTACGTGACTTCTGTTATAACCTAAATAATATTTGAGAGTGTTAACCCCTTATGAAGCGATTTAATTACATACCTATTCTATCCAGGATAAAATTAGATAAAAATAGCTAAATCGCGTGAAATATGAAGTATAGTTAATAATTCGTGACGAGTTTGACGCGAAATTCGAAGACGAAAGAGCTGCCATGTTTCTTCGATTCTTTAAGAAACGTGTACGACTGTAACCTATAATCTGTATATAAACCGCGTATGTTTTCGGTAGAATCTGCCGGTAGACTGGCGATTAATCAATACTTCCGGTCCACGAGAGCCAGCAGTCTTCTTCCTATTTTCGAACGGGGCCAACTTCTAACCCAAATCTACTCCGCGTTCGCAACAGCGCCGACGATCTAATCGATTAGCGGTTTAAGTTCCCCCTCGAGATATCCATCTGCCGTTCTCTCGACTAATTTCCACTACCGGTACAGCAAAACAAACACGACAACATCCGAAAACGATAATAACCCCCAGTCATGTAACAGACTCGGCGTCCATAATTGGTATTCATCAGCGAGCGCAAACTTCGCCTCCAACGCGTCGCTCATCTCCGCAGACATAAATAATAGAGCAAACGCGACGCAGAACGCTGCGCGACCGGAAGTGCTCCTATCTGGGGCTGTAGCAGGAAGGTAGAGGGTTGTATAAAACAAATACCGCGAATGAAAATTGTACCGTATCAAGCTCATCCGGGTTTACAAGCGGGAAGCTGGCGTTAGCACGATGAACAGCAGATATCAAGGATATCCGAGTCCCCGTTTGTTCCCAACTCGGGCAAGTTTCCCTCAGCGACGCGGTAGTCGTGGAATTGCCAATGGGAGCCTGGCCTGAAGTTGGCCGGTAAAGATAGGCGGACCGAGTTAGCCAAGAAGCAGGCTTGGACTCTGTTTCTGCGTCGAATCGCCTCGCTGTTGCAAACTCCTGCTCGATATGGTCAGTGGAATTAGGCCAGGATCCTCGATAGGGGATGGTCGCAGTTTATCCCCGTGTAATTGCATGATTTCGTTACACCGGATGAATCGGCTATTAACGAAGCAGGTCGAGAAAAGAAGATTCGAATTCGATTCGCGAGTTGATCCGTTCGGCGAACGACATGGACGAGACGCTGTGTGTCCCGGTTAGGCGAGTTATTTCTTTTAACGAGAGGAGTAATTCGTTTTATAGAGGATGATGGTCGCAGGATGCTGCGCCGAGAGCGCGGTCGCAAGGGTGATACGACGCGCGAGATGCGACCTGGAAACGCCTGGTCGCTGGTGTCTCGTTAGAGGCGCAGACCTGCCAATTGCCAATGTTTAGTTTCAGCCTCGACAGCGGAGAAATTAGTTAACCGTGTTTCTGGAAAGCTCATGTTTCTAGACGCAAGAGAAGCGAGAAGCGAGACCGAGTCGAATCAACCTGGTGTGGTTCCTGCCAAAACAATTTCATCGTATTCTCCGACTGACTTTATTTCTTCGAACTGACTACGTCAGCGTTGATTCGTGGTCGTTCTAGCAGTAAGTATCAGCTCCGGGTTCTCGGATGCCTCTGACATCCACGGAGTCTGATGCCCGTCCGAAGCATTAGAAGGGATGAAGGAGGCGGTGCCATGGAATCGTGTGTTCGGGAACCTTAGTCAGCAGCCATTTTTAGGATTTGTAGCCACCGTCCCCTGCGGGCTACGCGTGACTGACGATCATTACAGGAAAGGTCGCAAGAAGTCACGAGGACCTGAAGCGCTTCCGAAGCTAACGGGCCCGTTAATTGCCATGACACGACTTCAAACTTACGCTGCATCGTAGTCCAAGGGAACAACGACGCTGGAAGCGCACGTGCCTCCCAAATGTGCACTAATCCCTGACTCTCAAGACCCCAATTACGAAGGTAACGCCTTTCGTCGATGCCCCCTGAAAGACAGCAAATCTCTCTCATCCGTGTCATAAACCCGAGACTCTCCGACGCTCTAACTGTCGCTGTCGCCTAATGAAATTCGCGCAACTTCACGCCAGCAATAAGACTTACGTCTTTCCCTGCTCACGTAGGATTTCATTTACCCGGCCATAAAACAAGGCTCTTAAATTTCCGACCAAACTTCCCGCCAACGCGAACACCGTTCGCTAATGAATATTCGCGCGAGTTTATGGAAACAGCGAGGATTACGGGCGTGTCGCTGCTCAACGGGAGTAACAAAGCAGTGGGGTCCGTATTGGAAAGAGCTCTCGGCGAATTGCAGCCTTCCGTGCTCTCGTAATCGAGTGTAATTGAAAGTTTCCGTTATCGGTAACCATTTCGAGCGTGGAAGTTGGAACACTCGAGGCTGTAGCGATGCCTTCGCGGTGCCACCCCTAGCGCAGCCGTTCTAACCGTGATCCCTTGCACGACGCCGAGTCGGCCGAAACCGACAGATAACGATCGATTCGCCTCGACGTCGGCGTTCGTTTTTCGCGCGCTACCTATCAGCCGAACGCGCACGCGCATATCTCGACCGCAAATGAAATCGCCCGAGGCGGGTCCGTGGAACGCAATTTCCCTAGGATAGATCAGATTGGATCTATCCTCGTTCGGGCCAAAGTGCCGATAACACGATTCGTGGAAATATCCCGGTGTCGCTGATACCCGACCCAGGATCCCGACGTTTCGACTTTCCGTCCGGATTACCGGATAAAACGCTCGCTGGCGTCGAGGCGTTGGCGAGCTCGGAGAGGAGCAAGTTCGCAGGACGTGGTTCGTTTTATTTACGACAGCGAGTCGAGTGGCTTATGCAGCGGCTGACAAAAGGCTGGTTTAATTTCGAGCAACGGGGAAGCCGTGCTAAGAATTCGATAGCGTCTCGCAATTACCGTAACTTCGATGAACTAAGTTTCTTGTGTCTATAGACCGGTGCTAGTTAAGCTTGCTACCTTCCGATTCGATCGAGCTTCGGATTCGCCTCGGTTTTTGATTAACAGTGGCAGTAATTAATGACAGAGCAGGTCTCCATCGTTTTGATAAAGGAAGATGAATGGCTTCGTTACCGATCGCGTCTACAGGATGCTCAAATTCCGTTGCGGTAACTGGCGTAGACACGTCGGTATTCCAATTGGTTCTAAACTTCGCTGTCTGCTTAGACAATTAGCACACCCGTACTTGGTACGTGTACCGAAGATAGCCGATAGTATACCTCAGCGTTTGGTCCGACAAGTAGTATAGCCCTGCGCTAGGTCAAGACCCTGTACGAGAGCGTGACAGCTGATTGTGAATTCGATCACTCTGGCAGGCGTGGAAAGGTGCGTGACATTTTGCCTTTTCGTGTCAGTATTTTATACAAATAACGCAAACCATGTCACGTATATACGGGGGAGTGATTTCATTTAAAATCGCGATACGTGGGAAAGTGTTTGAGCAGGAATCAGCGAGTGAATTTCGCGTTTTTCAATTAGAATATTCGATTTACCGTGGCGCGTTAACCCGTTCTATTTAGTTCCAGCTGAATTTCCCATAGTGGCACTGACACGCGAGGATTATGCTGTTTGTAACTCTATTTCGGAGCTTGCGATATATTCGCGATTGTATCTTGACAACATGCACTCGTTCGATCTTGCATTCTTGTCCAGATTATCGATGTAGGTGAGCTGCGAGCTATTGACGATGAAATTACCCGGATTGCAGAGCGCGTGTACACGGGAGGTACAATGTGTATATATTAAATTCATCGATACACCTGCGATAACAATAGAACCGGACGTAATATATGCACATAGAACGCCGATGAGTTATTAACACCGCTGTATCTCATTTTAAATGTACCTCGCGTGAGAGATAATCTCGTTAACGTTATGGTCAGGCAAAGATTATCGTTTAATGGTCATCGTCCAACAACGTGATTCGGAAATTTTTTAATTTATTATACAGATCGATACGGCGAAGCGGATGATAAAGAGATATGGAAAAAAGCGGAGCCAGCTGATGCGAAATTACATAAGCTTCGCGAGACTAGGTAATTGGCTCGCATTGCTTTAATTAAGCAGGGCAAATCGATATTTCACGGATAGGCCGCTTACCACGATATTCGCAACGTATGATCACTCAGTAGCACGAACCGAACATTTCGGCAGAGAAATGTTCCCACTGCGAACTTTTCTGACTTGCGGTCCTGACAGCTGTGGTTACAGCCATATTTCACGGCCTCGAGTTCCCGTTTCTCGCGAGTAACTCTATGATCGTCAGAGCCAGATCCGCGGTTATATTTGAAACGGATCCGCGAACAAATACTAACCTCCGATTTCACGGCATTTATTAAATTAAACCGAATCCGTACCGAGTTTTGGCTAGAAGTTGTAATTAAATTACAATTATTAGAGAAAAAGCTACCAATTTTAATTCCTAGCCTACTCTCTGTCAACCCTGCGTAATACCCTTCTACATATGTCTTCTTTATTAACTTTGCATAACTCGCGTTTGTCTTTAGATAATCTATGTAAATTAGTCTCCAATAGTATTTGTAAAGAGCTCTCGGCGAATTGCAGCCTTCCGTGCTCTCGTAATCGAGTGTAATTGAAAGTTTCCGTTATCGGTAACCATTTCGAGCGTGGAAGTTGGAACACTCGAGGCTGTAGCGATGCCTTCGCGGTGCCACCCCTAGCGCAGCCGTTCTAACCGTGATCCCTTGCACGACGCCGAGTCGGCCGAAACCGACAGATAACGATCGATTCGCCTCGACGTCGGCGTTCGTTTTTCGCGCGCTACCTATCAGCCGAACGCGCACGCGCATATCTCGACCGCAAATGAAATCGCCCGAGGCGGGTCCGTGGAACGCAATTTCCCTAGGATAGATCAGATTGGATCTATCCTCGTTCGGGCCAAAGTGCCGATAACACGATTCGTGGAAATATCCCGGTGTCGCTGATACCCGACCCAGGATCCCGACGTTTCGACTTTCCGTCCGGATTACCGGATAAAACGCTCGCTGGCGTCGAGGCGTTGGCGAGCTCGGAGAGGAGCAAGTTCGCAGGACGTGGTTCGTTTTATTTACGACAGCGAGTCGAGTGGCTTATGCAGCGGCTGACAAAAGGCTGGTTTAATTTCGAGCAACGGGGAAGCCGTGCTAAGAATTCGATAGCGTCTCGCAATTACCGTAACTTCGATGAACTAAGTTTCTTGTGTCTATAGACCGGTGCTAGTTAAGCTTGCTACCTTCCGATTCGATCGAGCTTCGGATTCGCCTCGGTTTTTGATTAACAGTGGCAGTAATTAATGACAGAGCAGGTCTCCATCGTTTTGATAAAGGAAGATGAATGGCTTCGTTACCGATCGCGTCTACAGGATGCTCAAATTCCGTTGCGGTAACTGGCGTAGACACGTCGGTATTCCAATTGGTTCTAAACTTCGCTGTCTGCTTAGACAATTAGCACACCCGTACTTGGTACGTGTACCGAAGATAGCCGATAGTATACCTCAGCGTTTGGTCCGACAAGTAGTATAGCCCTGCGCTCGGTCAAGACCCTGTACGAGAGCGTGACAGCTGATTGAGAATTCGATCACTCTGGCAGGCGTGGAAAGGTGCGTGACATTTTGCCTTTTCGTGTCAGTATTTTATACAAATAACGCAAACCATGTCACGTATATACGGGGGAGTGATTTCATTTAAAATCGCGATACGTGGGAAAGTGTTTGAGCAGGAATCAGCGAGTGAATTTCGCGTTTTTCAATTAGAATATTCGATTTACCGTGGCGCGTTAACCCGTTCTATTTAGTTCCAGCTGAATTTCCCATAGTGGCACTGACACGCGAGGATTATGCTGTTTGTAACTCTATTTCGGAGCTTGCGATATATTCGCGATTGTATCTTGACAACATGCACTCGTTCGATCTTGCATTCTTGTCCAGATTATCGATGTAGGTGAGCTGCGAGCTATTGACGATGAAATTACCCGGATTGCAGAGCGCGTGTACACGGGAGGTACAATGTGTATATATTAAATTCATCGATACACCTGCGATAACAATAGAACCGGACGTAATATATGCACATAGAACGCCGATGAGTTATTAACACCGCTGTATCTCATTTTAAATGTACCTCGCGTGAGAGATAATCTCGTTAACGTTATGGTCAGGCAAAGATTATCGTTTAATGGTCATCGTCCAACAACGTGATTCGGAAATTTTTTAATTTATTATACAGATCGATACGGCGAAGCGGATGATAAAGAGATATGGAAAAAAGCGGAGCCAGCTGATGCGAAATTACATAAGCTTCGCGAGACTAGGTAATTGGCTCGCATTGCTTTAATTAAGCAGGGCAAATCGATATTTCACGGATAGGCCGCTTACCACGATATTCGCAACGTATGATCACTCAGTAGCACGAACCGAACATTTCGGCAGAGAAATGTTCCCACTGCGAACTTTTCTGACTTGCGGTCCTGACAGCTGTGGTTACAGCCATATTTCACGGCCTCGAGTTCCCGTTTCTCGCGAGTAACTCTATGATCGTCAGAGCCAGATCCGCGGTTATATTTGAAACGGATCCGCGAACAAATACTAACCTCCGATTTCACGGCATTTATTAAATTAAACCGAATCCGTACCGAGTTTTGGCTAGAAGTTGTAATTAAATTACAATTATTAGAGAAAAAGCTACCAATTTTAATTCCTAGCCTACTCTCTGTCAACCCTGCGTAATACCCTTCTACATATGTCTTCTTTATTAACTTTGCATAACTCGCGTTTGTCTTTAGATAATCTATGTAAATTAGTCTCCAATAGTATTTGTTGATTTTCAATCCCATATACTAAGTGTCCTTACGAGCATTCGACAATTTATGAGGTTGCCGTAAATAACTAGCCTGCACCGTGAAAATAGCCGGATGAGACTCTGTCTCGGGTTGAAATGTCGGAAGACACAGGGAAAGAAATAGCGAGTTGGAAATTATCACAGAGACCCAAGCCTCCCGTTGGTCCCCAGCCGTTTCCATCGAAACGTCCTGCCAGGCGAACGAGCAAACGCCGCCCAGCAATAAGAGTGTCTGGGATCCGACTAACCTTGGGGTTGAAGGAGAAAACATGGCTCCAGTGTTCTACCGCGAAGCCAGCTTTGTGGCCCGCAATTTCCTGTCGCGGTCGCTATTTCTTTCGCTAAGAACAGAGCAGGCCTCGCCGCCATATCGGCCACGATAGATCTCAATTGAATCCACCCCCGAATCTCCAAATTGCTCGACCGAGCACTCGCAATATTGCGCCGTGTCTGCTCGTCCACCAGCGGGAACTCGTCGATAATCCCCCTTAAATACGCCGTCGCTGGATGCTCAACTTTTTCCTTCCGTCGGATACGTCTGGTCCAACTGAAAGGGCACCGAGGCTGAAAGGGAACCACCCTCTCGCGATATCCGACGGATAACGATCGTTGGTCAATACGAAGGGTGCAACTATCCTGGGACCATACCTTCTCCTCGGACACGCAGGGGTCAAGCCACCATCCGAGGAGAAAAG
>NW_016909472.1:1463056-1482993 GCF_001483705.2 Eufriesea mexicana | reverse complement strand
TTCACGTCTTTCCCTGTCGCCATACCGGCGATTCCTTCGTCCGGATTAAGCCTGGCCAGGGTGATCGGCAAGCGAGGAAATCGGATAAATCACCGATAGATGGGCATTCCGGGTTTATCGCGGGGTCCCTGGCCGTGACTAGGCTACTGCTTTGTTGGTTGATGATAAGCTGAATCCCGCGCGAGGGAAGACGAGGAAGCTAATTCACGCGAGCAAGGACAGTGACGGTGGATGATCAATCTTGGATTCGGATGGCACTGCGAAATTTTGAAGGGTTCTATAGCTGTTAGGTCTCTGGAGTTTCCAGAGATGCGATCGCGTAGGTCTTTACTGATACCGGGGTTCTTTGCGGAGGGAATGATAAGCGAACGTTATTTCCCAGGATACTTTGCGGGATAAAGGAAATACACATTGATGATATATCAACCACGTTGCTCGAGGGAGGCAAGGAATTACGAATTACCAGGAATTATTAATCTCCAGATCGACGTTAATAGATGAATAAAAAATCCTCATTCTGCTATCATTGTCGTAAATAAATATATAAATAAATACGTAAATAAATATCGACAGGAAGACACGGATCCATTTATAATCGTTTAAAGTACCTCGAGACCGCTCTTAATTTCCGTAACAGTTGCGAAGTCACCGATTTCAATCCTCGACGAACCCGATGCGGATCGTAACGAAAAATAAACGAGACCACGCTCTTCAAGAGTTGGGAAACTTTCGTCGTTTCGGTCGTGGGTAATTCCGAAAACAAAAGGAACGTTCCAGGCGATATAAAGTTGGTCGAAACGGCGGCCGTTATCCACTCGCGTCGTTATCCGTACAGCGAAACGCTCGTTGAATCCCGGGAAGGACGGATGTAAATTAGCGAGTTCGATGGCGGACAAATTTCGCTCGGGGACGCGTTAATTACGTCGTGCGCGTTCCTCGTTAATTTCCGCTTCGAAACCGTCCGATCGGCCGGACGGCTGGAAATTTCACGGCTGTGCACGGCCGAAGAAAGGGATTAATCGCGAAATTCTCGAAGAAGGGCCTCAGCCCTGATTATGCTCGATAAGGGCAACGAAACCTGGCAACTCGCGCGGAATAGCTGACGAGGCTGGGTAATGCTGTTTAACCGGAGAAATCAATTTCGCGGAGTGCAGTCGCTTGATGTTTGGATAAGGGCACTTCCGCTTTAAGCTGTTTGCGCAGTCGGAGGCTGCAACTTGCCAGCCTGGCCGAAAAATACAGAGAAACGTGCCGGGATTCCTGTTGATAAATGTATGGGAATAATTCGGGCCAAACGTGGAACGATTAATGAGAGGATCTAGGGGTAGCTCGGTAGGTTAGGACGAACGGCTGACGGTGAGCGTTTGGAAAGATGGAGTCGGCTGTGAATAATAAAACGACCATCGATTCCGCGCGATAGTGGAACGGAAATATACAGCAACTCTTAATAGCGAGAGAAATACGTGCAACGCGTTTTAAGGCTATCGGCTTCTTCATAGATATCGAAGGAAAGTTCCGAAAGTGATCCTTCTATCTCGGGGTCTGAAGACGGGAGCCCGGAAGACAATTATTAAATTCGAAGTTTAAAATATAATAAATAGGACAATCTTGGAAGCAGAGAGCAATACGTGGAAAATTCTTGAAAAATTGAATTAAACGCTATTAACGAAGTTTATTAATATTCGTTAATACCAGATTTACGGAACCCGTGAATTTGACGGAAAGGTTGCTCCAATTATACGATGGCAACAGATTTAGTTAACTTATATTAAGACTGTTAATATAATATATAATTATTTTTAAATTAAACTAATCGTTAGAAAAAAAGGCACGTGGTTTTCTTTACCTGTCAATTTGACAGATGTCCTTAGAAATAGGTGTACAGAGAGCGTCCATAAATCTAGTGTTAAATTAGGTGAAGACTGTTGGGCGAGAAATGGAGGATGTGGCCGTTGTTCGTGTGAAATAAGCGGTTTTATACCGGCATGGATGATGCTGTTTACTTGCGGCACGTAATTTATCATTGCATCGATGGAATAATTTCGAGAAGATTAAATTTGAAATCGTCTCGTCTTTACTGCCGCGGTGAAACACCATCTTCGACAATCCCGTTTAGTCGCGTCCCTGCAGGGTAATTCCGTCTCCGCTTCGTTTCCATTAAATCCGTCCAAGGGATGTTTTCCGCCTTTGTTCTATCGCCCCGTAATTTTTAATTTCGGTTCATCAAACTTCGATGGGACGCGTTTAGCTTGTCCCCTTCACGATCTCCTGGAGTCCTCTTATTTATTCTTTAATCGCGCCACGGCTACACGCTGGAATTGCGAAGATCAAATTCCTCACCGCGAGGAAAACAAGGGGAACATTCATTAAAATATTTACACCCTTTTCCTCGAGAGATTCGATGGAAATTTACTTCATCCTCCAATATACGCGTTCCTTCTTTCTCTGTGAGACGAGCTCTGTATATTTCAACTGGGAATTTTAGGCGTCTACGTTTCCCGGAGTAATTAAAACGGCGATAACTTTGTTTCCGGAAATTTTTCTGATACCTTATCCTTCAGACGCGACTGCTCCGTCGCCTATTCGGAATTCTTCGCTAACTTTCGAAGTCACTCGGTCTTCCAAACCTTTAAACAAGCTCCACAAGGAGCTCGCTGCGGAATAGGGTTCTTAAAAACGGTAGTTCAACAACTTGCGTCGATTCTTGGTCTCTCTATCACCTGCATTTATCCTGGATCCCAGTTCTACAGCGCCAAGTTCGACTGCTCAAGGTGGCTCAAGATGGCCGACGACATTTCACGCTAACTGTCAAAACTTTCGATAAGCGATCTCGCTTGTGACAAAATTTAAAGACACGTCTCACTGATCATGATCCAGTCATTCGCCAGACTTTCATCGCGTGTAGATCCCTCGGGGTCCGACAATCTACTTTCCAATTATCCGCCATTCTATCTATTACATTTCCATTTTCGCGCCGTTTCGTCATTTGCATTTAGATTTCAATGGAAAGGTTATCAGTCGATGATTTAGCGAAACGCGTGAATGGCGGCCTGTCGGCGCTAACGCGTTTAATAAACGAGCTATCGACCTCCATAAAAGAGCAGAAAAATGGAAATAATAGCCCGTGTAATTACAGACAGAGGCCGGCCCGATGACTTGACAGGCTTTAATGACGGCGGAAAACACGGCCGTGAGTGAACGCAATTATACGAATCGCGATCGCGCGCAAATCTGACGTCTCATTAATTTCCCGTCCGCCGTGTTTCAATGCAATCGAACTACTTCTCTGCAAATGTGACTTTGTAATTCAGCCGAGTCGAAAGCGTTTCCGGTTCATTTTCTTCGGGAAATGTCGCGGAATTATGCGAGTCAGCGATACAGTTTAGAGAGTTCGGGCTTTGTCCGCGCGGCTCCACGGCTAATTTCCGCGACTGGCTTTCGTTAATGATCTAATGCCTCTCTATAAATTTGGGAGCACCGAAGCAATTTTCTCACGGTTATACACCGCTGCAATTGCATTGTGCCTTCGAATATCGTTTTTTGTCACGATTCTAAGATTTGGAACTGTACAAATGAAATTTCCAAGAGCTCCAGTTACCTCGCTAACTTTTCTCATAAAGGCGAGGAACGTGTTCGTTAGGATTATACCTGGGTCCAAGAGCAAAGAAGTGTTTCAAAGGGGAACCATGTTCTTTCAGTTTTAAAGAAGCGTTTCGCAGAAAAACCGACCCTCCTATTGTACCGTAATAACCGATTGCGAATGTGTAGGTGTGCGCCTCTCGTGCACGCTACTTAAGGACGAATAACATCACACGTAGCGACGCTATAGTAGAATAGGTACAGAGAAAAGTAGAATGGCACGGTCCACGCAGCTTCCCTGGGACGAATTTGAAAAGAATTTAATTAAAATCGCGCAATGAGGGAAAGGTACCATTTTATTTGCGCGCGTTTCAACGTTTCCCTGCGTTTATTTTAGATTAGTGGAGCTTGTTTATTTTCCATCATTGTTCCATTCATCTGACGATAAAATTCTTTTAAACGTTCTTAAACCGCGTTATCCGACCCAGACGAAATTACGGGGCCCTTCGAACGGTGAATTACGGGATTATTTTCAAATGCTTGCAAGTATTCGTGGCAATGACGAAGGAAGAAATAACGAGGAAAATTTTCACATACAGGGCAGACGTTTGGGTAATCAATGCCCGAGGACTCATCCTTTATGCGACATTTTCTTCGTGACGCGAGGAAATGGAATTTCATGAGGCTGCAATAGATTTTGTTTACATCCGTGGTAGGCAATTACGGATCGCATCTTTCATTTCAAACGTTCCTTCCCTCAAGCATTTCCTCCGTATCGCTGAAGGTAACGAAGACGACGTATTTCTCCGGCAGCGTTAGGTGACCCACCCTACGAATGGACCCCGTGTACCATAATTCACGTGCAACGTAGGTCACCATAAATTCACGACCTCGAATGATCGCGGTTTTCCCTTCCTTATATTTCTTCACGGGAAGATATCGCTGGTTAAATATAACAAACTTAACCGAGGACTTTGATTAAATACTCCATTAATATTTTCAATTCAAAATCACAAACTTGGATTACCGTGAGATACGAATTAACTTATCCGGGAAAGAATTTATTTTCCCAAAAGGGAAAAACTAATTAAATTCTGGCAACCGGTTGATAAGATGTTAATGGAAGGTTAACGAAAATATGCGCGGTTGTAACTATCGAAAAGTTGGAATGATAAATAGCCACGCGACAAGTTTGCCTGTCGTTTAGAATAAATCTGCCAAGTTGGTACGCGCCCGCGATATAAAGCCAGGAAACTTAGCTCCAGTGTGTCCAAAGTTATCCCGAAGCGGCAGACAGCGTGGCCGAGGTGCAATTAAAAATTTGATCGTTCCCTAAGGGCAATTCGGGCCGGGACATTAACAATCAGGTGTCGCTCAGGGGTCGACGTTGAAGCCTCGAAATATTAAATCCACCCCCTCTCTTCGCCAGTCGACGTCCCTTTTAATTTCATCCGCGTTTCGTTGTACACGTCTTCCTATTGTCAATGGAAAGATGAATGGGTGCCATTTTATCGCGATTAAAAGCTTCGTAAATTATTCCTCGCGATAATTATTCAACCCGATAATTCGATATTTGAAAACCACTGTCTGTCCTATCTGCACATCTACCGGCAAACGTATTACCATTTTGGCCATTTTGAATTCCGTATTTATATCACCTTAATAGACTTTCCAGGTCATTTCGTATTCCACTAGTGTAACTTCCGATACATGCACGTTACGTTAATGTAACTCTGGAGAGAACTCTGCTTCGGTTTATGTCCCGGTTTAATGTCACTTTTGACATGTCTACGTACACGATGATTTATATTTTACACCACGGATCGCGTTTCTCGCGATAAAAGAACAAACGACAATGATGCAATGATATTATCGATGTTCTACTGCCACAGAACTATCAAGAAAGCTTCCATACCCCCGTTCCAAGAATTGTCCCAGTCAATATTGCGGTGCAATGCAGTGAGAGGGCCATTTCTACCCTCGATCCTTTTGGCACCTGCGAAGCGTCCACAGGAGACGCTCGTTAGCGTGCAGTTCCAATCGTGCGCGTTCAATTGCCCCCGTTCGTTAATAACTGTCCGTTCCATTAACGAGGTGTCGAAATATTTGCCAAAAGAGGCCTCCGAGCATTTCGGCTTTCCGCCAAATTAAAATTCGCCTCGCGCCCTCGCGAGAGATACCTTCGCCGGCTGGCCAAGCTCGAACGAAAGTAATTCGAGAATTAGACCGAACCTTCGTTTCCCAAGACCCATCCCCTAGTTTCCGAAAAATTTACTCTTCGCAGTGAACCTTAGCCGGAATGTTTATTCTCGATACCTTGGAATCACTTTCGGTAATTGTTTCGTGGGGAACGGCTGAGTCTTGTTCATTTTATGACAGGAGTGTAAAAGGTTTCTCGCTGTTGGAACACTGATTACGTGTATGTACGAAACAAATATTTGCTGCGGTGTCTTCTTGATGAAAGGTTATGGCCTTTTGATTCAGAGCATAGTAGAACATCGATTATCCCTTATTAAAATTCTGTATTGCCTAAATAAAATGACAATAACGTAGGTACTAAAAAGTTTGGAAGCATTGGGGCTTCAGAAGTGAGAATGGGTTTCAAAAATACCATCTACGCTTAATTTAAATTTCTCTTCAGACATTTGCTCGAAAAATTAGGAAAGATGAAATGACGCTCCAATAACTGATGGGCTTAAACAACTCGCAGTGCAATGTCAATTTAAAACGAAGAACGTGGATGCAACGCGTTAAAAGCATACGTCCCTTGGTCTAATTACGGAAGCTCTCGCTCTAATTACGGCGCGACATGTTCCTCGCGCGGGACCAAAATGGCGGAACGATCGAGAACACAGGCCCGCGCAAACAATCTCGAAACGGTTTAAAAAGATCGCGAGGACAATGTTCGCGTTGCAATTACGAAGCAAGGGACTCGACGAGCAAACAAATTCCACGCAACGGGATGAAAGTAAATAGCAGGTTTCTCGATCGATCGCACGCCGACCACGTGTTTCCCAAGGTTCCGCGTAAATATTTGCACGAGCACACGCCAGGCAGTATTGCGCGCAAACGAGCATTTCCCGCGATCGTTGCTTTCAGAGAAGGAATTCCCGAGGATTCGCGGCAATTTTCCCGGATTTTCGCTGAATCTGCTTATCAGCTTCCGGTTAAACGCGTCAAATATTAGCTTCCTTATCGCGCCGCGCCAGTTAATCCGCTGTGACGCGTGACACGCAGACACAGCACGCGTTTAGCCATTTATTAGCTGAGTCTCGATTTAATCATTCACGGCAGCCAAAGGGGGCTTAGATGGCTGGCTCGTGATAGGGATAAGATTGGATGTCACGAACGATTTGTTAACTGAGTAGCTACCTCTGAAAGCTTGCTTGGAGGGAGAATTTTGACGTTAACGATCGTCGATCTCTCAAACGTTATGAACGTTATGGTTCTGCATCGAACGTGTTCGTTGACACCAGTTTTCCGAGGCTGGTAAGGTTAGTAAGCTATTATGAGTTCACAGATATAGAAAAATATACGTCATTCTCGTCGTCAATCTATTTCCATCATGACGTGCATATAAGATACAAATGATACTAATTAAAATAGCAGATGAAAATAAATTGGCACAGCTGATTATATTTCTGTCCGAATTGATAGCTCCGACGTTAATTAACCATTTGGAGGATATGAGACGAAATGTTTAGCAATTTGTTTTATATATTAAATAAGCTTCGTTCGTTTTTGCTCGATGGAATAAGTAAAGGCAATTTTCAAGCGGTATATCATTTAGGAAATAATTAATTTCCAAACCAATTATACACCAAATCAGGTCTCAAAGCAGGAGACCTAAAAATTTTACGAAATTTCAAATATATCATTATCGAAAGTATTATTAAACAATTCAATTTTCAATTTAAAAATTGCCTCGTTTATGTGCTTGGTCTTTAGTGGGTTAATTGATGGTTAAGAAGTAAACGAAAAAGGTTCTCATCTAGGAACCTCATCCTCTCAAAATTTGCATCCACCTTTACACGAAAAGACTACATAAAGCTTTCGATTGCCATCCATAAAGCAGGAACCTACGTGACTAGATTTCCACTTACTCTTTCTCCTCTTTATCGAGTAATTCCCAACACAGCAACGTCCTGTACCAGAAATATCTCTGGCGTACCCTCCGACACGCTCGGGAAACCTTTATCCTCCGTCGTCGGGGAACAACAGCGGGGAAAATTAATTCGTAAATCATGGAAGGTGGGCGGACGAACTGGATTAGCTTTTGAACCGTGACCGGAACAATTTTTCTTCGGGCAAACAAAGACCTCTCGCCGAAGGTCCACGGAGTTGCGACGAATCGGGACAGGGTGGGACAAGGGAAGATCAAAGAGCGGAGAACAAAGGATCACGTGTATGCGTGTGCGAGGATCGATGGCGCCTCTCTATCGGGAGATTAATCAATGCCGCCACGGTGGTGACACATTGTTCCCTGGCCGCGAGAAAATCTTAATTTTCCCCAGTCAAAGACGCGTCCCGCCCTTTATTGGCCTAGGTGCGACGAAACAGGGGATTGCCATCTCGAAACGTGTCGCCCGGCGATAGTGCACCCTGAACAAAGGCTGTCTTCGTGGTACAATGGGAACGAAACACGTGGTCGTAGAACCCGCTTTCGAGGGATGAAAATGAACCGAGTGTGAAACTAAAAAATTCCACGTTCGACGTATCCCACGCGAATTAAAGGGTCTATTTGCTCGAGTGTATATTCTCCGTACCTGCAGTTGTTCCGATTGAATTTAACGCTCTCGTTATCGCACATGCGTGACACTCTAAGTTCTATCCAGAGCCCAAGGTTAGACATCTGTGACGGAAATTGAACTTCGATCTTCGACGAGAGAAGTAGATGAAGTTCCATCTATTTGAATAACAGACGCGTCTGTATCGCGTAACTATAACTTGTGTACAGCTATAACGCATTTTCTTCAGTTGTTGTACAATCAATGTGTAATTCGAGCCAGATGGCAGTGTGGCAACGAACGCGTTAAGCAGAAAGAATTATGTTACCAGGGACGGAGATGAGGGGTGGAGTCCTGCGTGACTCGCGGAATCAATATGAATTTGTTTACACGAACGAGGTAGAGGTAATTTTGGAATCGAAATGTTCGTCGATTACGTGGAAGTTGGAAAACTATGATCTGGGTGTATATAGCGATGAAGAAGTTGTACACTACAGCGAAGTACAGAATCGATTTAACGTAAGGGTGCACTTGAATATTAAATGGGAATAATTATAGTAGTCTTGAACTCTTGACTACGCGGAAGTTGGGAAATCGGGACTTACGTAAATGTAACACATTGCAGGTTGCGTTCTAAATATATCGTAGAATAGTCTGGCATAATCTCTGCTAATAATACGAATATAATCCGAAATTATTTCCTCCGAGATATTCTAAAAATTAAGAAACAAGCCACGATAGAAATTTCTGAATTATTATGCAGCCTTTGAACGAGAACAATCAATTCTACGTTGTATCACTGAAGCAATTGTTTAAATATTCTCGGCTATATTACCTTGAAATTGCGGTGATTAATGCACCTATTATTCCACAGCAGTAATAGACCAAGGCAAAATTGCTATTCCATAGCAGCGAATGATCCTTAATTATTTTTCACTATCTCGCGATGCACGCTCCCAATTGCAATAATTAGAGCATACGGGTGATATTAACCTTAACACGTCAAAGCGAAACCATCAGCGTGGTATATTCCAATAAACGCTGCAAATCCAAGCAGAAATTTCTCGAGGTTATCACGACCGACTCGAACGATGTACAGCTCTACAGTCCAAGAACTCCTCGATGAGGGTCCGAAACAAGGGTAGACGCGTTGACAATTGAGATGCAAGGAACGATCAAACCTTTACGGCACGAGTAACGATTTAGAGCGAGTTATCGAAAACAGTCCGGCAAACGGATCGCCGGAAGGCATCGCCCAAGTATTCGAAATCGAGTTTATCCTTCCCGCCTGGAGTTCCCAATAATCCAAGCAGCCACCCCCACCTGACCCAAATCTCGAATAATTTTGACCTCGAATTATAAATCCCGATTCCGTCGTGAATTCCGTCATGGATTTCGACGCGGAAGAAGCAATTTCCGGAAGAAAAATATCAAACGGACCTCTGCCTGTTAGGCTCCCCGACCCCACTGACGCGTGTTCGGCCCGGTTTCCGTCTTCCGGCCCCCGCGGCTCGTCGCGTACATATGCGCGACGCGAGACGAAACATAAATTGTTTTCGAACCGACACGACGTTCGCGCACAGGAAGGGAATCCTGTTAATTAACCTTCCGGCACAAAGGCGGACAGGAACTTACAACGGGGCGTCACGTGACCGACTTTTCGTCCCACACGAACAAAGAACGCCGACGCCGGAGAGCGGCGGAAAACGCGAGGCGGAAATAATAACGCGGCGACGAAGGGGATGAAAATGAATCACGAACGAGGCACGATCCATTAAGGATGTTTACCGACTGCCGGAGCCAGTGCTTAATCAATGCACCTTTTAATTAGTCCCTCGTTAACTCCGGACCCGACGTCCGATGGGCCAGCGGAATTTTAAACTGCAGATTTTCAAGGTTTGCCCAGCCGAACCGGTGAACACGTTCCACTGCATTACCGCGATCGACCCTCCGTGCAACGATAAATTCCTCTTTGATCCTCCCGACTCGGAGAAAATTTTCAATCCAACCTCGATAGAACGCGAAACCATCGCGAGCTTTTCAGCATTCCCCGTTTTCATCCGAGCAAAAAGTTTACCAAGATCGAGGCCCCATGCTGAGAATTATCGTTCAAACGACGACGACGCTGAATGCGACGAGTCTTCGCGATGGAACGTCTTCACGAATGCAACGAGACAATGGCGACGATAATTTCGCGCATTCGCGTGGCAGTTTTGCGTATAATAGAAAAGGGGTTGATAGCACTTAACCCGAGAATTTCACGCTTGGAATTGTCGCGACGACGTGCAGGAGGATTCGAACGCGATACCGCCCGAATGATCGAAATGTTTCGTACAACTCGCGAGTGCGATCCCGAGTTGTAAACTATCCCGGGATATTTTCCGACGAAATTTGAAATATTTCCCATGAATCTCGCGACGTTACGTAATTCGCGACAGAAATGGAACGGGAGCCGTTTTGAGCGACGCGTGTGTAAGAAACGAGGATTGAAATTCCTCTGCGAACGATTTTCTACTCGAGAGAAAAGTTACGACGCTTGCCTTTGATCAAACTTTCAACTGAATTACGAGGTGGCAGGCTTTGCTTGGGTTTATGTCTCCATTGTCGGGTTGAGAAAGTGCGCGATAAATGCAAGTTCGAGAAAGAGCAAACGAGATTGTTAAAATAGATTAGAGGCACAAAGGTACTCGAATTTGTGAAATAAAATTTGTATACCTACACATGGGGAATATTTTTCGTGGTTCAATTGTTACAGAATTGTATATCGGAATATTTTCCACGTACAACGCGTAATATGTTATCGAAGTCTCCAATTAATTGCATAATAGGTAAATAGGTGTCTGTATATTCGCTGCGATGAAAATAAAATTACGACCTCTTCACTGCACCGATTGCTAGGTTATTAGAGACACTGTGATTTCTTTTAGGAATCGTGATAAATCGCGACAATTTTCATCACGCAAATACCCTTGATATACGGTTTCTCGTGAAATTTCAAGTATTCGGTGATTGGATACCGTAAATTCCACGCAATCAGTAAAGATATCGGCGAGAAGAATTCGTCTAGCGAACTGCAATAAAAATATCCGAAATTCCTGACAGAGGAATGTGCCTGGACATTCTTCGCACACGTTCGATCGAATAATCGCCTGTTTTTGCAACGACACTGCAAATTCGGGGATTCGCCGCTAATTGTTCGAGCCCGGTCGACCTAAATAACTTCTTGCAGCCGCTAAACCTCAAAAAAGCTGTACGTTCGGGAACGGGCTGGTGAATTTTCGCGATTCCATTCATTCACGGCCCTTTCGCTCGGATCGCCAATTATAATCGCAAATTCGAAGGCCGCACCTCCTTTTCCATGCAAATTCGCCACCGTTTTTTAGAGCGTGACTGAGATGCCTAAAGGCTCTTCGGGGGTGATTTATAGGCAAGATACACACGCCGTGACGCGGGGTCAAGTGCTTTCAAACCGGGCGTGTAGCCACTTCCGACCGTTCGAGTGCGTTGTACAGCAGGTGATGGAGTACGATTCGGCGATTTAACGATTTCACGGTCGACTTGTGCATTCCGTGATCGCGATGCACCGGCGTGCAACGGTTTATTATCCCCTGCGTCATCGTGGTTATAGCTACCGGCGCTTCTTTCTTCACGCCGACATCGTCACGGCGCGCTACACTCGCGGTGGTAAACGGTGGAGGGTTATAAAAATGTCACGCGATATACCCGTGCCTTTTTCCTGGTAAATTCTAGCCGCGTCGGTGATTCGAGCGTGTACCCGGAGTTAAAAGCCCGGAAACGAGTGCCGTCTGACAACGAACTCTTTACCCGCTGAAACGTTTTTCCACACGCAGCTCGATATAACCCGGCGTTTTTCCGCATACCGGGAAAATTAAGGCCCCCGAGGAATTCGCGAGGACCAGGTAAACCTGACAGCCGGAAAACCAGCGGCAAAGAACAGCGTCCCGATGAATTTCACGCTCGCGATCCCGCAGTCGGCTTTAAAGCGAGCAGCTGCAATCCGGATTTGCCGGATAGACGTTCCCGGGCGGTATTCGAGGTTAACCTCGCTATGAATATTGCACTAGGCTTTCGAAACATTATCGAGGGATCGAAAGAAATTGATAAATCGGGGATACCGTGGTTCGAGGCTCCTATCGGCGACCAAGGCGCTAAACGAAACAATGCCACACCTGTGACGTACGATCGTCGGCTAGAAACTCGTAGAGATCGATGCAGAAACGCTCCTACCGCTTACTCGTACGGATGAAATACCTCTTGTTCCTGGCAAGTTGCTCGCCCATAAAATTCGTACGACATGCCATGCACGAACGCTACACGGATCTCCCTCTTTCTCTCTCTCTCACACACACTCTGGCAGTGGTATCGAGGGACGACTCTCGTCGAAAAGTCGAATCCCGTTCCCTGTGCGTTCGTCGTTTGGCTAGTGTCAAGCTTCGACAGCTGTCGACGTCGATCCACCCTGTCCCCGGATGGCAGTCAGGCCATCCCGATCGACCACTGAAACGTGCACGTTGCTCGGATCATCGTTCGAGTCTTCGTAAACACTGGCCTCCTTCGCACTTGGCCCTCATAGTTGCACGAATAATCGCGGCCGGATCGATTAGCGGCACCGTACGCGCCCGTGGAAACAACCGAGAATGTCCATCGGGAGGGTAGATCTCACTGGTCTGTTCGCGATACGGTAATGTTCGTGACCGACTGATCTACCTGCACCGATCGCGTTCATCTCGCGGCGATCCTCGAAAGTAGACCTTCCTCGCGTTTGACAGCAAACTGGTTTCGCGTGGAAAACAATCGATCCTCGTGCACTGGATCGAACATCGCGTTAGATAGATCGATCACGCGCTGTCGAGCACACCGATCGCGATCCTCGCGTTGGTCACCGCGCACCACCCGACAGGCAACTGACAGAGACAGGGGTAGGCCGTTCCACGAGGCACCCCTCGTCACCTCGGAGTATCGTCGACTACGGCACGCTCCGCGCTTCCCTTCTTCCGCAACCCCTCAGGATGATCACGTGACCGGGAAGTTTTACTGGCGCAGCGGAACCGAAAGACTCGCTGCGTTCCGCGGTGGATCGTGCCACTGATCGCAGCCGCGACAACCCTCTCCCTCTCGATCGACACCCGATCAGTCCATCGCCCTGCGTACTACCCTCTCGGAAACCGAGCACCGTGGATAGCTCGTCGCGTTCACCGGTTCTACCATTGACATGATCGGTCGCAGGCCACGCTGCTTTCCAAGCACTTTCACTTTTTTCCCGTGTTTTGGCGCGTGTACCGCGAGGCTGCTGCACGTGCACCCACGGGGGTGTCTGTTTCGTCGCCGCGTTCCCCGTGTGACACGTGTCACCGCGCTCCACCACCGGAAGAAAAAGAGCGAACAACGACCGTCGGTGCGTGCGAGGTGGAGGAGGACAAAGAGGGTGGGAAGAGAAAGAGAAAGAGAAAGAGAATGGGGGAGGGAGGAGGGTAGGTGAACGACGGAGGTGATAGCGTCACGGCGGTCCGAGGAAGATGAACGGACGAAACGACACGGTGACGGACGAGAGAAGAGAGCGAGAGAAAGAGTGACAGGAAAGGGAGAGAGAGAGAAAAAAAGACGGCCACCAGCTCCGTAGCCTTCGATTTTTAGGAGGAAAGTGAAGGCTGCAGACACCGCCCAGCTAACCGCCCGGGTGTGCCAACGCGAAAGCACCCCCGTGGTGTGCTCCACAACCGATGCCCCGAATCCTGCCAGTGCCCATGCGCATGGTAACCTTGGTTACCGCGCCCAAGCGCGCCAACTGTCGCCCTGGTGGTGATTCCGCACACTATCGCATGTACCCTTGGAAAAGTTTCGCGCAACGCGCCGATTCCTGCGGGACGAAAAGCGACCACCCTCTCGCGATGCTCCGTCAGAGGGGTGGCGGACTGATTATTTTTTCAGCCGCGCGCGTTCCGGAGCACTTAGTCCAGCAGCCGATGACTCAGCGATGCAAAATTAAAGCGGAGGGCACGGTTTAAGCAGCCCGCCAGAGGGTGGATCCCTTTATTCCGCAGATGGGATGTAGGCTGAAATTCTGTTGCAGGATCAGGCTGCGAGGGGCGTGCTTACGTGCTCTTTTTACTTTCCAACTTCCCCGAGTATGCTTAAGAGCTTCTTAGAAGCTGGTTCGAAGCGAGATTAAGGTGTTATAAACCTTGTGCACTTTTTCCTAACAAAAGACCCCTCTTTAGGCGCAAATTTTCACGGTTCAGCGATAATGATCCGGGTTAAAGGGCGCGGGAAAGTTTGTACGATTTAGGGGTGATCTACAGGTAGCCATCGCGCAACGCGGATGTTACGTCGATAAATTACAACCACGGGGATTGTCGTGCTAATTCGCAAGTTCTAACGAACCGGATACTTCGAATATTCGATATTCGTCGACGTCTGATCGCAATCTCGAACCACTTCTCGCAGAATCCACTTCTCCGGCGGTAAAATGTACTCGACTTTTTTGCAGCCCTTATCGTAACCGATTTGGTATCTCCGATATCCGATATTCATCAGCTGTCCGACTAGAGCTATTTGCCGATCAAATCTACCTGCTCGGTATTAGAAGATGCTCGAGCAAGTTCTATTCCTAACCGCATACACCAATTAGATATCTTTGATGTACGATATCCGTCGACCACTGACCAAAGTCTCGCACCACTTGCTAGCTTCTTCCGATACCTGATCCCATTCCACTTCTAATCATCAGTTTATAATCGCAAACTCGTTCCAAACATTTACTCGAGCTCGCGAGACATCTAGGAACCACCGACTATCACTCGGGACCCGGTTCTCGAGCACCAGCCACGTTCGCTCATGCGAGTAACGCAGGCACAAGAATTACTTGTGCATCGCGTCGTTTCCATCACAAGTGGTAAGAGGGTAACCCATGTGGATGACGGCGACCCTCGCGGCCGTGGGTCGTCCCGTTTTCTCGAGTAAGTGCGGAAATGTTTTCTCCATGATGCAACGTGTGGGTGATCTCTGATATGGCTAGGGACCAAGCTTCCGAGCCTAGTTATGGCCTCTTATATGGGCTTCCGATGGATTTACTCTAGCGAATGCATTTCGGTAAATTAATTTTTTTATTTCGCTTTTAATGTTATTCATATCCTTCCACTGTATTTTGTCAGGTAAATTTTATCACTTTGAATGATAAACAAAATTATTCGGAATTTACCACGATGACATTACGGTACACCATCTAGGTATCGTTAGAAAGTGAACGATTTGTCAGATCGCAAATCGTACGAATAATATTTTACTTATAAGCGATATCAACGATGTTAAGTAAAACTGGCTTTGAGAAAATTGTGGGTTAGTACTGGAAGATACGAGTTATTACAACGGAGTTGAAAATGAATTCTACAGCGGGAATCCTCATTTAAGATGCGAAGACAGGGTAATATAGATCAAAACACAGAAGATATCTCGTACGATCTGTGACAAGGGTAAATTGCTTTGCTTGTAGAGTTTAACTCTGCGGATGATTCAAAGCCGGAAAGCTTGATTTATCATTTCTGTAGCTGAGCGGATCCGAATTACCCCGTGACAATTAAATCGTTTTACAAGGTCGTTGTTATTTTACAAAATGAAAGCGAATACGTATTCCATCAAAAGCGAAGTGGGCCAGAAAATTAACATACGTAATATAGGTACACTCGCAACCACTTGCTTCTATCTCTCCCATTTCCACGGCCAGCCATTTTCGTAAAATCATTTCGACCAAGTATCCTCACTTTCCTACCTCGGTCTCTTTAATACCCTCGCTCGAAAAAAAAAAAAGAAAAAATGGACACTCGCCTGTGAACAAAACATTTTTAACAAAATCCGACTCGAATAAACGAGCGAGTAATGTCGATCGGGACGATGCGAAATATTTAACGCGATTCGACGTGCGGATTTATTGCGAAAACTGAAACGCAGACTTTCGCCCTGATGACGTGCCGAGCAACTGTGCCAAAAAATTACCGCACGATCTCCGGGAAGCAACGATGCCAAAAAATAAAAAATGCGGGAAAAAATAAAAGGGAAAAACAGGCGGTTGCCAACGGCGCGTGGCCGATCTGCCAGGGAAAATTCTCGATGCAAGATAAAAGCTCGTGGACCAACGCCATTAATGCGACACGTGAACGACAAGTCGCTTCGATACAAACGCAAAAACGAACCCGTTCAACCCGGGTAGACCAATCGCGAGTCGGGGTAACGCGGTGGATGTTGAAAATGTGGCGTCGCGATTTATGTAAAAATATTAAAAAATATTCGAAAGTCGCGGAGTGGAAGATAAATGAACGCACTCGCCGGTCGCGGATTTTCCCCATGGATCGGTAATTTATATCCGCGCGGTGTTTGACCACAAATATAACAGGATTTTCGCAAACGATTTAATAACGCCGGAAGATTTCGGTAATTGGATCGAACAGGCAAACGAAAAGGGAATTCCGGCTGGTACCTCGCTTAACCTTGGTTAAGCGTCGCATAAATTCGCTAATCCGCGCGAAATTGAACGCCGTGGACCCAGCTGAACGCCACAGTTGCTGCAACTTTTCGCGGAAACTTCCCAAGAACCGCGTCAGCTTTGGCTGTCATTTTTAATGCTTCGGTTCCTGATAATGGCTACGAGTTATTCGTTCACGGGCTCCCGACTGAAACGTTAAACGAGTTAGCACGAACGTACCGTAAACCGTGAATATTCTACCTTACTGCCTGAAATAAAAATGGCGGACGTGAATATTTGGACTGCGAGTGAGTTTAAAATTGATTCCAGGGGGTGGCTGCTATTTCTCCGGGTAACGATGCAGGCGCGTACAGTGAAAGAGTTTTTAAATAAAATCCACCAGTGGATGGGAAATTCTATAAACATTTATTGCATCTGATACCCCGGATATGCGTTTCGCGACGCTTTAAAGTCGGCCGAGGGATCTTGCATATCGATCGTTATAGTGGCAAACAGAAGCCATTTTAAACGACTGCGACAGCTCGGAAGAAAACATTATCTTCTATCACGGTAACTTCCTCCAAGTTTCCAGCTATCTTTTTCAACGTTATCTTCTTGGTGTCGTTAAAAAGCAAATTCAATGTTCCGGTCCATATCGTTGAGAAATGGTTAAGCAACGACAAATGCAACCAGAAATGCGACTATCCTAAACTGATAAAGTAAAACTATCTTAACCGCGTATACACCGTGAAATTTCTCAAACGATCTTTGATCCAGCAACCCTTTCTGACGGAGTTCAGTGATGTAAAAGGTACTCAAGTACCTCGATACTTTAGTTAGTCTAGAAGCCGAGATCAAACAGCCGCCATGTTATACAGACATATTTTTCTTTTCCCATAATTCCAAAGTCAAAGTTCCCGTCGTCTATAGTCGACACTCCTTGTAAACCAGGAAATGTTACAGAAAATTTCCAATATTTTCCAAATTCGAGCCTTTCCTTTCAATTATATCCAGCAAGTGACGAAGAAATATTTTTCTAACGTACGATGTAGTTCGATTAATATATAATTGGAAACGTTGTTCGACACGGTTCGTATAAATTCCGATGATCCACAGTTAATACTCGATGACACAGATGAGCCGGAATTAAGACAGTTTCGCTTGCCATTATCATAATGGCTCACGACCATTCTGTAAATCGCACTAAATCTACATTATGTATGTGCGCTACCCTACTGATACAGAGAAGCAATGTGGGTCGCCTGGTACCCGAAGGAAGAACCCGAGCAAGGCTAGCTATCGTGCTCACGCGCACGGTGCAAACACAATTTTTATGTTAATGTAATAAGCGGGCGGCGTCGACGCTGGGGCATCAGGCGTTCCTCAGGAAAGTTTGTTCCGCCAAGTTGAACAACCGCACCCCTCGCCGGGGCTAATAATCATAAATTGCTGTTACCGGTGGTAAACGCGCGTCTCCGATGGCAATCGAATGTTCTGAATTTTGATTGAAGCAACGACAAAGGGGAATTTTATGGCCTACGAATACCACGACACGAATATTCCGCATCCGTCCGAGCAATGTCCTGTTAAATTACCGAGGCATTATCGGGGATTCTGTAGAAAATAAGACGAGATGCCAGAGGAATCTATCGAATTCTAATCGATTTGCAATTAGCCTAATTGCTTGGCGATAAGATACTCGACGTTAGCAAGTTAAATTGTCTTCTCAGAGAAACGCGTAAAGGATTCCGAAAGGAATTCGTCAGAGTGGAAGAATATCTTTCTTTCTATCCTGACCGAGGAATAGCCTTTTGAAAGCTTATTTTAGACGTGGTGTATTCAATCGAAACATTATCGAAACACTGTGGTAGAAACAAGACGATGACACGACCTATAATTTTTAACTTTCCTTCAGACTTATGCAAACGTTGCAAACTTCCTCGATAATATAGAGGTCAAATAATAGGTACGAGAAAACGAATTATGGAAATCTTTTTCCGCAAGAACAGGGAATCTGACAGGGAAAATATCATGCCAGCATCTATGAGAATATTCCAAAGACGGTAATTTTTCTTCGATGTTTCCATCAACTGCGCCGTATAATAAAAACTTTCCTGTGTAAAGTCAAGTTTGATTTATAATCGTATGATTTTTCTTTGCCTTTGTAGCGATACACTGCTTTGAAGATGCGCAAGAAAAGCTGAAAATAACACGGTGTGCTATTTTGCCTCGCACAGTATCAAAGAAGAATTATTAAGAAACTCCCTTGCAGATACTTCTCGGGGATTTTAAATTTCTATTTCCAGAAGGAAATTGGAGAAAATTCTCGCGGCACTTGGAATTTTCACCCGCGCGTTACGCATAGGAAAATCTATCGAAAGAACAATATTCGTTGGGAACAATCGGAGGCAGGCGGGAAATTCCATGCTACGGTGGAATTCACCTTGTAAACATGCAGGATCCCTCCCGAGAGTCGATTGTAGTCTCACGTTTCGAATCTCTCTGCAACCCCGGGGCTGGTAGTCCGTGGAACAGCTCGTCGGGGACTTTCATGGTAACGTAAGAAAATAGGAGCACACATTCAGAACGGCATCGATGCTTTTATAGAGAAATGGGAAAGGAGAGAGCGCTGGTTTACCTGCGCCAAGCCGACTGAAATTCGACCCTTCGCAGCCGAAACGAGACTCGTTTAGGTGACTTCGATCCTCTTCCCTGTGTGTTCGCGATACTTATCAAAGTTGGACATTTCTCCCTCCATAAGAGTATTCCGTGACTGCTTTTCACTTGTCCCTCATGACGTCTTTTACAGAGTACCTCCTTTCGTCTCCTTATCGTTCTACCGTGAAAATCCTGCGGAATTTGATAATAAATTCCAGGTTCTTCATTTCATCTCTACACCTAGAATTTCCCGTGCCGGTTCCAGTAATATTGGCAATAATAGAAATAGGAACAAATCGACCGTGTCGTGTTCACCGAAATGATCTACAAATAGACAAGTCTCCAAGGGATGTTGCAACCCCTAATATAGTTCGTTGAAACTTTCCTTGATTCGATTGCGGTCCACGAGACAACAATCCAGGAGACGTTCAAACTCACCTGGCATAATTAATTGGAACTGTACATCTAATTTTGCCGAAGCAACGAAAGAAGGGAAA
>NW_016909472.1:1461471-1462905 GCF_001483705.2 Eufriesea mexicana | reverse complement strand
AGCAGGAAAGGGTAATCAACGACGAACGAACAACCCAAACAGGACATGTCTCAAAAGGACTCCATACGAGCACAGGAACACGACCAATATCCGTGGACTTTTCTACCAACTTTGTTCGCGAACACGCCTCGTTGGTTTCCACATGGCGAAACCTATCTCTGTTTGACTTCGATCCTGTTAAAGGGAGTTGCTACCCGAAAGGGTATTTCCCGTGTAATCCAATAGATAGCACGGAAGATTCGACTGACCAATTGTATACCGAAACACGGTCTCCTGTGCGAGTGCGAGCGTGTATTTACAGAGGACGAATGAGAGGAATCTAAAAAGCGTGTCCTTTTTTCCCGGAACGCCAGGATTAGAGAGGTGACGGAGAGAGACGCAGCACGATTCGCTAAAGTTGCTAAAGAATTGGGCACGTCTCGCAGCGAGGCGTCCCACGGGCAACTAGGAAAGTTACTTTGTTCCAACAACTTTCAATATCGACGATGTCCGGTAAGTTAGGTGACTGGAGTCCGCACACGTAGCTCAGTGACCCACGCAGTGGGTGCTGTCAGGCTACCTTCTCAGACTTGGAAAGTGCAACGTTCGATAGCAGAGACTCTCACGAAGATACGTCAGTGAAAAGTTAGGAAAATGTAGATCAAAAGCGAGCAAGGATCAAGATTCAAATTACAAGATCCGTCTTAGACGACTATTAGATCCAGGAATCTCAAAGTTCGCTTAGACACGAAACACGCTGTTAATGATCCTCTGCTAGGTCTGAGACACGAAGATCACAATACTAGAGTTACTGTATCGAGAAACTATACTGGATCGTGGAACTTGGAACGCCACAATCCGTATTAGAATCCCAAAGTCCTAGACTCGGAACAGTGAAACTCCGAACCCCTTGACCTATATATCCGCGAGAAACACCTCGGATCATTCCGACAGAAGAAATCTGAAGTACACGATCTTGGAGCCGTGACAGCAGAGGCTACCACAGGATCGCGAAGACTCCCTTCCACATTCACAGACCGGAGACTTTAACCATCAAAGGAGCCAGGTCCAATATTTCAAACACCTGACCCCGTAGGGGTGCAATATTTTCTAGACGCGTCATCCTAGAACACCCCAATCTCGAAATTCTAAACATCTAGATGGGAATGATTATAGTCTACAACCTGGGGCTCTCATGTAGGTAGCCCCATGAGGATTCCACGGCACGGTAATTATTCATGATAGACGGTTCATTGCTGGAACGATGCAGTGTAGTTTCTAAGACTTCCAGACTATGTACCTCCCTGTGCCGTTATCTTAACATGTTACAAGACGAGATACGGGATCCATAAACCTAATCGATCAATGAGTTATTGAATATACGTCTATTAGTACTCTAAACGACTATTCTACGAATAGCTAGCCCAATTCACTCCTGCCTGTTCGACTCGAGAA